>NC_065598.1:1820000-1882500 GCF_024542745.1 Macaca thibetana thibetana
GATGGTGCCCACCCAGATTAGGGGCAGATCTGCCTTTCCCAGCCCATTGACTCAACTGTTCAACTCCTTTGGCAACATCCTCACAGTGACACTCAGAATCAATACTTTGCATCCTTCAATCCGATCCCGTTGGCACACAGTATTCACCATCACAAAAGGTGTCTCCCTCCCATACCAGGAAGAAGAGCATGGCTCTTAATTATTTTAGATGACATGTGTCATGCAGAAGGCATCAAACCCTTAATTTCCGTTTCTTTCCCGAAGATATGTAGCTTCCCATAATGTACCACCCCTAGAAGCCCAGAATTTTCTTTTTTTCCTTTGCCTTGGTAATCCTCCAGGAATTCATCGTCCTTTGTTAAGATGGTATATAAACCCCTGCTTATATACCATGAGGTGGTCAGACCTCAGGTGGGGAGGGTCCCTGCAGGTGGTTGGGTGTTTAGATCTCAGTGACCCATGTACTTTTGGATCCAAGGTTGGGAGGGTCCCTGCAGGTGGTCAGGTGTTCAGATGTCAGGTGGGGGAGAGTCTCTGCAGGTGGTTAGGTGCTCAGATCTCAGGTGTGGGGAGGATCCCTGCAGGTGGTCAGGTGGTCAGATCTCAGTGAGGAGGGTCCCTGCAGGTGGTCAGGTGTTCAGATCTTAGGTGTGGGGAGGATCCCTGCAGGTGGTCAGGTGTTCAGATGTCAGGTGTGGGAAGGATCCCTGCAGGTGGTCAGGTGTTCAGATGTCAGGTGGGGGAGAGTCACTGCAGGTGATCAGGTGTTCAGATCTCAGGTGTGGGGAGGATCCCTGCAGGTGGTCAGGTGGTCAGATCTCAGTGAGGAGGGTCCCTGCAGGTGGTCAGGTGTTCAGATCTCAGGTGTGGGGAGGGTCCCTGCAGGTGGTCAGGTGTTCAGATGTCAGGTGTGGGAAGGGTCCCTGCAGGTGGTCAGGTGTTCAGATGTCAGGTGTGGGGAGGGTCCCTGCAGGTGGTCAGGTGTTCAGATCTTAGGTGTGGGGAGGATCCCTGCAGGTGGTCAGGTGTTCAGATCTCAGGTGTGGGGAGGGTCCCTGCAGGTGATCAGGTGTTCAGATGTCAGGTGTGGGAAGGTCCCTGCAGGTGGTCAGGTGGTCAGATCTCAGTGAGGAGGGTCCCTGCAGGTGGTCAGGTGTTCAGATGTCAGGTGTGGGAAGGTCCCTGCAGGTGGTCAGGTGTTCAGATGTCAGGTGTGGGAAGGGTCCCTGCAGGTGGTCAGGTGGTCAGATCTCAGTGAGGAGGGTCCCTGCAGGTGGTCAGGTGTTCAGATGTCAGGTGTGGGGAGGGTCCCTGCAGGTGGTCAGGTGTTCAGATGTCAGGTGTGGGGAGGGTCCCTGCAGGTGGTCAGGTGTTCAGATGTCAGGTGTGGGGAGGATCCCTGCAGGTGGTCAGGTGTTCAGATGTCAGGTGTGGGGAGGGTCCCTGCAGGTGATCAGGTGGTCAGATGTCAGGTGTGGGGAGGGTCCCTGCAGGTGGTCAGGTGTTCAGAACTTGGGTGCAGGACAGGTTACTCCAATGCCACCTGGCTACTTCTTAGCCCCAGCTCCTGGGTCACAGGAACATTCTGACACGTGTCCTGTGATCCGGCAGCACAAAAAGGAAGAAGGAATTTGACGGTTTTGGTCAGTCCTAACAGATCCTAGCCTCAGGCCAGGCCGACCTCCCTCAATCCACCTTTGCAACCGCGTTCGAGTGCAGAGGAGCAGCTCTTAGCTGACATCCCAGGATGGCAGAATCAACTCTGAATATGCTGCAGACTTTTTCTGCTCTACAAAGATGAAGGATATCCACCCTCTCTCTTCCCAACCTTCTCCCAGACCCAAAAATCCAGACTCCAAAAAACGTCCTTCTGTACATGAGGACATTCCTTTGAAATAGAGACATCAAGTAGGAAGCCTGAACCCTTTTTATGGATCACAGGGAACCTGGAATCAGAGGAAGACAAAAGCATTTTTGTCTCTAAACAACTTGGTGCTTTCTCAAAAGTCTAAACAGGAAGCTACCCTGAAGCCGGGCATTCCACTCCTAGGTATGTACCAAAAAGAACCGAAAACGGATGTTCAAACAAAAACCTGGACACAAATGTTCAGAGCAGCAGGACTCACAATGATCCCAAACTGGAAATAACCCAGGAGTCCATTGGCAGTTGAAAGGGTAAACGGAATATAGTCCATCCAGACAGTGGAATATTATACAACCATGAAAAAGAACAAAGCTCTGACACTGGCTGAAATGTGGATGAACCTTGAAGACATCATGCTCAGTGACACAAATCAGACATCAAAGGACAAACATTGGAGGATTCCGTGACATACACATGTCCAGAAGAGGCAAATCCACAGAGACAGAAAGCACATTGTGCAGGCTCATGCTGTGTGGTGTCAAAAACAGATAGAAGAAAGCCCTTTGGTGGTTCCCGGGGAATGGGGAGGGGAATGGGAGTGATTGCTTAAAGGGTACAGGGTCTCTTTTTGGGTACTGAGAAAGTTATGGTACTGGATAGAGGTGGGGATTGCACGATGTTCTGAACGTCCTCAATGTTCAATTGAGCACTATAAAATTTCATGTTATGTGAATGTCCTCTTAATTTTTTAAAGGGAAAGAGAGCTATATACTTACCACCCATTGGAGGATAAATGCACCACACAGAATCACTGAGCACGTTTAGGCAGGTGACAATAAGAAATTATATATATAATATATTTATATTATGCTATATAGTATATAATATATGGTATACTAATGTATATATCATATATTTATATTATACTGTATATAGTATATAATATATAGTATACTAATATAGATATATTTATGTTATACTATATAGTATATAATATACGTATACTAATGTGTATATATTTATATTATACTATATATTATATATAATATAGTATACTAATGTGTATATAATATATTTATATTATACTATATATAGTATAGTAGACACAATTTATATATAAATTATATAGTATATAGTATAATTTATATTATAGTATATATAGCATAGTATAGAAATTATATATATTTATATTATACTACATTGCATATAATATATAGTATACTAATGTATATATAATATACTTATATTGTACTACATGGTATATAATATATAGTATACTAATGTATATATATAAATATTTATATTATACTACATGATATATAATATATATATAATGTATATGTAATATATTTATATACTAATAGTATATGTAATAGTAATGTATATATATATTATACTATATATGACATATAATATATAGTATACTAATGTATATATTTATATTATACTATATAGTATACTAACGTATATACAATATATTATAAGGTATATATAATATATTAGTATATTATATAATATATAAAGCTATATTTTTAATTGTATATGATATATATATATATATATGATATATTATATCTTAAAATATTATTATACTATATCATACACAATTATGTTGTATAGTTTTAGATATTATATTATGTATTAATATATTATATATGATATATAAGATTGTATATTATTTTAAGATATATAATATATGATATATAATATTATAACGTATATTATATATTGTACTATATATCATATACCTAAATATATTGTATTATTATAATACAATATATAATTATATATTATATAGCTTACCATATTATGTATTGTATTAGTATATTATATACATTAATATAATATATAATAGTTTATACGTTATATAGTATATTATATAATTATATAGTATACATGAATATATTATATAATACATTTATATATTATATATACATTTATATACTATATAGTGATATATTTACGTTATATATTATATACATTAATACACGATGGAGTAATATATATATTCACGAACTATATATATAAGAAACTACATACATATATGTATATATAGTCCAGAGGTATTTGGTGACTTTTTTCCTGTTGAGAAAACTCTTGTGTATATCTTTCCCTAAAACCAAGTTGCTCGAATTTCTAACAAGAGACACAAACAGATGAACCTCGGGCCTGGACCCACTTCCCTGACACAGACACACACACACACACACACAAAGGTGACCCCGGGTTGGAAGTTTTCCCCACACTGCCGTTCACAGTGTCACACGCCGTGTCAAAAGCCCTGTGGTTGGTAGTCAGGTGTTGGGGGAGGGAGTCACCCCCAGGGTTAGGATCACGGCAGCCACCTTCTCAAAGACACGTGGGGAGCAGGTCAGGTGGGAGCCTGGTAAATCTCACGGCTCTGTCGGACACTCACCATTCAGAGCTCCAGCACACGCCAGCCCGAATAGCCATGGCCATAGGAAATAGGGTTGTAGGATCATATGAACAGTTCTGTTGGGGATCTGGCCGGCTTCCCCAAATCCAGCCTTTCTCTACGCAAACTCCACTGTTTCCCCAGGTCGGTGACATTTAACACAGAGTGGGCCAAAAGCTGTTCCCAAATCCTTCTTATTCCCCTTTACAATGTATGTCAGCAGAGACCGTCAGCAAGGGGGAAAGAAATAAAAACTGATTTTACACACACACACACACACACACACACACACACGCACGATAATGACATCCCAGCTTTTCAACTCAATAATTATACCCTTTCCAAACACCCCCAGCACGACGGCCCGGCGATGATCCAAATTCCTTTCCCACAGTTTAGAAAGAAAATGTGTCTCTTGCGGAGATGGCCACGGACACTCCGTGTTCCCTGACCCAGAGTTCCGTTTCGTGGCAAGGGTGATTAGGATCGCTGGCTGGCTGATGGAAGACTGTGAGGCTGTTTCACTGCTTTCGACCTTGTAATAAATAATCAGGTCACGTTACAGCAATTTATTTGCTGGGAGGAATGGTTGTTACATGTAAGTTCAAATTATGATCCTGTAGAGTGGCCACTTGGTCCGTAATTGCAGGCTTGGTAAACATCCAGGTTTTTCCCTCCTATTGTTCTGGTAAAGTGGTTAAGAGCTCTAAACCCTTAATAGCTGCAAAGACAGAAAAAAAAAAAAGGGGGGGAAGAAGGCGATTAGGTTGGACATTTAAACCCTCTCAGCCATCTGACTGATTGCCATGGTCCAAATGTCTCAGGAAGAAACAGAAGTCACAATTGTATTTTTCTTACCTCATCTGGTTCCATTTTTTTTTTCTTCCTCCCTTAGGATGGAGACGGGATTTCTCCATGACTTTGGAATTCGGTTTACGGGAGGACTTGACACAGATGAGATAAGACGGTTCTTCAACGAGACATCGGTATGAAGTTGGTAGATGGGCGAGTTCTGTGTCTCTCCTCGGTGGAAAACAGGCTTGAAAGCGATATTAAGAAGACGTCAGTGATGTGCGCCAACCTCTTCGCAAAAAAGAACTGCTCCTGAAACGTAAGAAGCTGCAGTAAAAATAAACCAGACTACCAAAAGGGCATGTTTTAGCCTTTCTCTGCTCTCACTAGGGGGAAAAAGAGAAGCTATCATTGGACTCGTTTCCAAATAAAACAAAATTTCAGTCAAAATATTTAGCAGTAGGGTGCCACTTGGTCAGAAGAAGTCGACTCGGTCATCTTGGCCCGGCACGGTCATCTAGGCTCACACCTGTCATCCCAGCACGTTGGGAGGCCGAGGCAGGTGCATCACCTGAACTCAGGAGTTTGAGACCAGCCTGGCCAACGTGATGAAACCCCATCTCTACTAAAAATACAAAATGTAGCCGGGCGTGGTGGTGTGAACCTGTAATCCCAGCTACTCCGGAGGCTGAGACAAGAATTGCTTAAACTCGGGAGGCGGAGGTTGCAATGAGCTGAGATGGTGCCATTGCATTCCATCCTGGGCCACAGAGCGAGGCCCCATCTCAAAAACAAAAAACAAAAACAAACAAAGAAAGAAGTCGACTCTTTTAAAAACATGGGTGGAACGAACAGAACACGAAGTAGCAATGACTCCATAAAAGATGCCTCAATTTCATTAGCCTTCTTCGAGGTAAAGCGTGGCCAGTAAACCTCGTAAGTGGAATCTCGGTTAGATTTTAATCAAATGTGTCAAGTGAATCAAATCACAACTTACTTCTTTATTTAATCACGTGAGGTTCCATCTGTCACATTATACTAAGATGGTGTGGCGTAGTCAAATATTAATTATCTGGTGGGAGTGTAAATTAGTTCAACCATTGTGGAAGACAGTGTGGTGATTCCTCAAGGATCTATAATTTGAATTACCATTTGACCCAGCAATCCCATGGCTGGGTATATACACGAAGGATTATACATCATTCTACTATAAAGACACTTGCACATGTATGTTTATCGTGGCATCGTTCACAATAGCAAAGACTTGGAACCCACCCAAATGCCCATCAGTGATAGACTGGATAAAGAAAATGTGGCACATAGACACCATGGAATACTATGCAGCCATGAAAAAGGATGAGTTCATGTGTTTTGCAGGGACATGGATGAAGCTGGAAGCCATCATTCTCAGCAAACTCACACAAGAACAGAAAACCACACACCGCATGTTCTCACTCATAAGTGGGAGTTGAACAATGAGATCACGTGGACACAGGGAGGGGAACATCACACACGGGGCCTGTCAGAGGGTGCGGGGCTAGTGGAGGGATAGCATTAGGAGAAATGCCTAATGTAGATGATGGGTTGATGGCTGCAGGAAACCACCATGGCTCGTGTATACCTATGTAAGAAATCTGCCCATTCTGCACATGTACCCCAGAACTTAAAGAATAATAATTAAAAAAAAATTGGGGGTGGAGGGATAAAGTATAATAATAACAATAAAAACAAGTAGAGGGAGTCCTGATATTGAGTGCACAGCAGACCTCTAGACTCCCAGAATATCCAGGTGTCTTGTCTTATGCTCTCCTGCCTTATCTTCCAACTTTGGAGAAAGTGTAGGGTGCAGGAGGTAGCATTCTTGTTTGGGAACCCAGGAAAGCATTGGAACCTGGCAGGACTTACTTGTTGGTGCCCCAATTCCAGTTTCTTAGCCAGACGTTCATTGCATCCTAGCTGCTTGGTTCGGAACCCATACTCACCACTGCCCCTCAATACCCTGCCTCCCCAGCCTGAAACTCAAGACCCCAGGCAGACGTTTGCCACCACCGTACGAAGACCATCTCGATGTCTCTGGAAGAGAAGGGTGTGCCAATCGGTTGTCATTTTCTAATATTTTAATTTTTTTAGTCGTTTTAGGTTCACCCCAAAATCGAACAGAAAGCGGAGAGATTTTTCCAACTATCCACCACCTCACACACATGCACGACCTCCTCCGTTATCAATATCCCCACCAGAGTGGTGCATTTGTTACACTCAATGAACCTCCATGGACACGTCACCATCAGGACAGTCCCTATTTCACATTACAGCCCCCTCCCGGTGGTGTACGTTCTGTGCGTCTGGACAAATGTATAATGACATAGACCCATCATTGTGATTTTACCCAGCGTCTCTTGACTGCCCTAAAAATCATCTGAGTGCCACCTCTTCATCCCTGCTTTCCTGCAACCCCTGATTCTTCCTGTGTCTGTTGTTTTGCTTTTTCCACAGTGTCCTATAGTTGGACTTATCGAGTGTGTTGCCTTTTCAGAGTGGCTTGTTTCACTTGATCATATGGAACTAAATTTCCTCTGGGAGTGTAACAATTTTAAGCCATTATGATTGGGGTCATTTGTTACACAGCACAGATAACCATTGCAATGCCTGAAACCTATGTACCTCATATGACCCATTAACTATTTGGGTAACAATTTTAAGCCATTATGATGGGGGTTATTTGTTATGCAGCATAGATAACTATTGCAATGGCTGAAACCAGCGTACCTCGTATGACCCATAAATTATTTGGGTAACAATTGTAACCCATTATAATGGGGGTCATTTGTTATGCAGCATAGATAACTATTGCAATGCCTGAAACCAGCATACCTCATATAACCCATTAATTATTTGGCTAACAATTGTAAGCCATTATGATGGGGGTCATTTGTTACGCAGCATAGATAACTATTGCAATGCCTGAAACCAGTGTACCTCATATGACCCATTAATTATTTGTGCAACAGTTTTAAGCCATTATGATGGGGGTCATTTGTTATGCAGCATAGATAACTATTGCAATGCCTGAAACCAGTGTACCTCATATGACCCATTAATTATTTGTGTAACAATTTTAAACCATTATGATTGGGGTTATTTGTTATGCAGCATATATAACTATTGCAATGCTTGAAACCAGCATACGTCATATGACCCATTAACTATTTCTAAAGGCAGTTGCTAAAAAAAAAAAAAAAAAACAGGGGCAGGTGGGGGGGAATCCCATGTATTTTGAGGCATTATTTTGTTGGATTTTCAGTATGCCTCAGTAGTCATGTTGAAGAGAAACTGGAAGGAAGCAGGGAGCTCTCACATTCTTGAAATTGGAGCATCCACTGGGCTCTGTGGGGGACATTCCATATGCACTGTCTGATTTTATGTAACGACTCCAGATATGACGTACCATCACTCATCACCTCATTTTACAAAGGAGGACAGTGAGCTTCCAGGGAGGTCAAAACTTGAAGTCTCCAACAAGTACACAGCATAGGAAATCCAAATCCTGGTCTTGCTCAAACTCCTTGTCTCCTTCCTGAAGTTTTTGTTTGTTGGTTGGTTGGTTGGTTTTTGAGACGGAGTCTTGCTGTGTTGCCCAGGCTGGAGTGCGGTGGCACAATCTCAGCTCACTGCAACCTGTGCCTCCCAGGTTCAGGCAATTCTCCTGCCTCAGCCTTCCAAGTAGGTGGGACTACAGGCATGTGCCACCATGCCCAGCTAATTTATATACACACACACACACACACATATATATATATATATATTTTTTTTTTTTTGAGATGGAGTCTCACTCTGTCACCCAGGCTGGAGTGCAGTGGTGTGATCTCAGCTCACTGCAAGCTCCACCTCCCGGGTTCACGCCATTCCCCTGCCTCAGCCTCTTGAGCAGCTGGGACTACAGGTGCCTGCCATCATGTCCGGCTAATTTTTTTTGTATTTTTTTTAGTAGAGGCGGGGTTTCACTGTGTGAGCCAGGATGGTCTCAATCTCCTGACCTCGTGATCCGCCCGTCTCGGCCTCCCAAAGTGCTGGGATTACAGGCGTGAGCCGCTGTGCCCAGCCACATTTTTGTGTTTTAGTAGAGATGGGGTTTCATCATACTGGGCAGGCTGGTCTCGATCTCCTGACCTCGTGATCTGCCTGCCTCTGCCTCCCAAAGTGCTGGGATTACAGGTGTGAGCCACCGCGCCCGGCCTTCTGTCTGTTTTTTTAATAGACATGGGATCTCACTATATTGCCTAGGCTAGTGTCAAACCTCTGGGCTCCCACAGTCCTCCCACCTGAACCTCCCAAAATGCTGGGATTACAGGTATGAGCCACCACAGTGGGCCCTTCCTGCAGCTTTGTGCTGACACCAAACGAGAGAGGTGCCCTGATTTCAATGCTCACCCTCTGTACTGTTCTCTGCAAACAAGCCTTGTGTGGACCCCAGGATCACTCATAAAGACAATTGCCAGCAAGGAGTTAATTTTGCAGAACAAGAGGGCATTTGAAGCCTTTGAGATGAGTAAGTGGAAAAACCCACATGATATACACGTTGAACGAATATGAAAAGAGGTGAATCTGGCCCCCAAAGGACTGCAAATTTTCACATGAGCAGACGCTGAAGCGTGAGTATTTTAAGCTCCCAGTGACCTGGGAGACGGGATCTCACATACGGAACCACAGCGCCCGTTTTAAGCAGATGCCTCCAAATGTGCTGTGGGTGAATCTCCAGCCAGAATCACGCAGAGCTCACAGAGAGGAACGGTCACCTCGGGTGACATTTGTGGTCTGGCAAAAATAGAAACATCTTCAACCGGTTTTTCAAACGTTTGAGTTTTGGCAAAGCCCAATTAAAAAAAAAAAAAGGTGTTCTTCCTTATTTTTAAGCCCATGAGTATTGGAAGGGAAATGCATTCCACATGTCAGAAGCATTTTTATTCTACTTGACTCATCAATACCCCTGTGGGAGACGCCAGTCATCTCCTAAACTGAAGGATGCTAGGAGTCAAACACAAAATCATTCAGTGACTCACCAGAAAAGAAAACAATCAAACAGCAAAGAAATTCAGCGAGGGAAAGAGAATGAGAACTCACCACACAAAAACGTCAACGTCCCTGCACAGGTCTGTTGTATCTCTGACGTGTTCCGGACACAGGAAGGGAAGATGAAATCAGACAAAACACAAATGCCATTTCCTCGCCTAAGCAGCCTCAAGACCCCAGGCAGACGTTTGCCACCACCATACGAAGACCATCTCGATGTCTCTGCAAGAGAAGGATGTGCCAATCGGTTGTCATTTTCTCATCTTTTGATTTTTTTTTAAGTAGTTTTAGGTTCACGCCAAAATCGAACAGAAGGCAGAGAGATTTTTCCATCTAATCCCTACCTCACACACATGCACAGCCCTCCTCCCTTATCCATGTTCCCACCAGAGTGGTGCAGACGGAGGAATAAAGACAGAGGAATGACAGGAAAGTAGAAAACCCAGAGCTTCCAACAGTTGAGCAACCTACTGGTCCCTAAAATCAGGCCTCACGCACCAACTCCCATACACAGTTACTGCTGGGTCTGCTCCTGCCCACCTGAGTTCCTGCCAAGAGCCGGGCACTGCACAGGATCCAGGGCCTGGGAGGATGGGCCTGAGAGGGGTCTGGCCAGAGATGCGTTTCTTCCAGAGAGCAGAATGGGAGGAACGTTTGTCAGATGCCTTTTGTTTGTTTGTTTGATTACAAATAGAGAAATGAGAGCCCTAAAGGGAAGAATCTCATTACTAGAAAAGAGCAGCATGGAATTCACGCCAGGGAGGAGCCCTCTGGACATGAGGGAGGATGCCTTGGTTGATGAGAGAGGAGCTCTGGGTCCATCCAGGGAGGAGGGAGGAGCCCTTGGTTTGTGAGGGAGGAGCTCTCAGTCCATCCAGGGAGGAGGGAGGAGCCTTTGGTTGATGAGGGAGGAGCTCTCAGTCCATCCAGGGAGGAGGACAGGAGCCCTTGGTTGATGAGAGAGGAGCTCTCAGTCCATCCAGGGAGAAGGGAGGAGCCTTTGGTTGATGAGGGAGGAGCTCTCAGTCCATCCAGGGAGGAGGGAGGAGTCCTTGGATGATGAGACAGGAGCTCTTAGTCCATTCAGAAAGGAGGACAGGAGCCCTTGGTTGATGAGGGAGGAGCTCTCAGTCCATCCAGGGAGGAGGACAGGAACTCTTGGTTGATGAGGGAGGAGCTCTCAGTCCATTCAGGGAAGAGGACAGGAACTCTTGGTTGATGAGAGAGGAGTTCTCAGTCCATCCAGGGAGGAGGACAGGAGTCCTTGGTTGATAAGGGAAGAGCTCTCAGTCCATCCAGGGAGGAGGACAGGAGTCCTTGGTTGATGAGAGAGGAGTTCTCAGTCCATCCAGGGAGGAGGACAGGAGTCCTTGGTTGATAAGGGAAGAGCTCTCAGTCCATCCAGGGAGGAGGACAGGAGTCCTTGGTTGATGAGGGAGGAGCTCTCAGTCCATCCAGGGAGGAGGACAGGAGTCCTTGGTTGATGAGGGAGGAGCTCTCAGTCCATCCAGGGAGGAGGACAGGAGTCCTTGGTTGATGAGGGAGGAGCTCTCAGTCCATCCAGGGAGGAGGACAGGAGTCCTTGGTTGATGAGGGAGGAGCTCTCAGTCCATCCAGGGAGGAGGACAGGAGTCCTTGGTTGATGAGGGAGGAGCTCTCAGTCCATCCAGGGAGGAGGGAAGGACCACTCGTCGGATTGTTTGTTTCATGTGTCCACTTGGCTGGGCCATGGCACCCAGATACATGGTCACACTTAATTCTGAAGGTGTTTCTGTGAGGGTGCTTTTGGACGAGATGAATGTGTAAATTGAGTACAGTCGACTTGCCCTCCAAAACGTGGGTGGGCCTCACCTAATCAGCTGAAGGCGTTAGTAGAACTAAATATCTGATGTTCCCCTGATGAAGAAGGAATATTCTACAGCACATGCCTTCAGGCTTAGACCACTGCGTCCGCTCTCTCCTGGGTCTTCAGTCTGCTGTCTATCCTGAAGACTTGGGGTGTGTTAGACTACACAACTATGGGAGCCAAGTCCCTAAAGCAAATCTCTCTCTCTCTCTCTCTTTCTCTCTGTCTATCTCTATCCATCTCTATCTCTATGTTTATCTCTATCTCTATTTCTATATGTCTATCTCTATCTTTATCTATCTATATCTATTTCATTTCTATATCTATATCTCTATATGTATCCATCTCTACCTCTATGTCTACCTCTATCTCTATTTCTCTATCTCTATCTTTATATCTCTCTCTATCTGTATCTCTACCTCTATCTCTCTCTCTATCTCTATGCATATATCTATCTCTGTCTATTTCTATTTCTATATCTCTATCTGCCTCTATCTCTATCTCTATCCATCTCTACGTTTATGTCTACCTCTATCTCTATTTCTCTATCTCTATCTCTATCTATCTTTATATCTATCTCTGTCTGTATCTCAACCTCTATCTCTATCTGTCTCTATCTCTATCTCTGTATCTATCTCTATTTCTATATCTGTCTCTCTATCTATATCTCTATCTCTATATCTATCTCTATTTCTATATCTATCTCTCTATCTATATCTATCTCTATTTCTATATCTATCTCTCTCTCTATCTCTCTATCTCTATCTTTATCTCTCATCTATCTCCATCTCTACCTCTATGTCTATCTCTATCTCTGTATCTATCTCTATATCTATCTCTATCTCTATCCATCTCTATCTATCTCCATCTCTATATCTATATCTCTGTCTATCTATCTCTCTATCTTTATCTCTCATCTATCTCCATCTCTACCTCTATGTCTAGCTCTATCTCTGTATCTATCTCTATATCTATCTCTATCTCTATCTCTATCTATCTCCATCTCTATATCTATATCTCTGTCTATCTATCTCTCTATCTTTATCTCTCATCTATCTCCATCTCTACCTCTATGTCTAGCTCTATCTCTGTATCTATCTCTATATCTATCTCTATCTCTATCCATCTCTATCTATCTCCATCTCTATATCTATATCTCTGTCTATCTATCTCTCTATCTTTATCTCTCATCTATCTCCATCTCTACCTCTATGTCTAGCTCTATCTCTGTATCTATCTCTATATCTATCTCTATCTCTATCCATCTCTATCTATCTCCATCTCTATATCTATATCTCTGTCTATCTCTATCTCTATCTCTATCTCTCTATCTATCTCCATCTCTACCTCTCTGTCTATCTCTATCTCTGTATCTATCTCTATATCTATCTCTATCTCTATCCATCTCTATCTATCTCCATCTCTATATCTATATCTCTCTCTATCTATCTCTCTATCTTTATCTCTCATCTATCTCCATCTCTACCTCTCTGTCTATCTCTATCTCTGTATCTATCTCTATATCCATCTCTATCTCTATCCATCTCTATCTATCTCCATCTCTATATCTATATCTCTCTCTATCTATCTCTCTATCTTTATCTCTCATCTATCTCCATCTCTACCTCTCTGTCTATCTCTATCTCTGTATCTATCTCTATATCTATCTCTATCTCTATCCATCTCTATCTATCTCCATCTCTATATCTATATCTCTGTCTCTCTCTATCTCTATCTTTATCTCTCTATCTATCTCCATCTCTACCTCTCTGTCTATCTCTATCTCTGTATCTATCTCTATTTCTATCTCTATCTCTATCCATCTCTATCTATCTCCATCTCTATATCTATATCTCTCTCTATCTCTATGTCTATCTTTATCTCTCATCTATCTCCATCTCTACCTCTCTGTCTATCTCTATCTCTGTATCTATCTCTATATCCATCTCTATCTCTATCCATCTCTATCTATCTCCATCTCTATATCTATATCTCTCTCTATCTATCTCTCTATCTTTATCTCTCATCTATCTCCATCTCTACCTCTCTGTCTATCTCTATATCTATATCTATCTCTATTTCTATCTCTATCTCTATCTCTATCTCTATCTCCATCTCTATATCTATATATCTCTCTCTCTATCTCTCTATCTATCTCTATCTCTATCTCATCTGGATACAGTCTTCTCTTGGCATCTGCAGGGAATTGGTTCCAGGACCCCTCATGGATGCCAAACTCTGAGGGTGCTCAAGTCCCTGATATACATTTCTATGGTGTTTTCATGTCACCCATGGACATCTTCCCGTATGCTCGTGTCATCTGCAGAGTCCTTAGAATGCAATGAAAATACTATGCAAATGGTTGTGGTACTGAATTTTTAAAATCTGTATTATTTTTGATTGTTGTATTGTTATTTTTGTTTTTGTTTTACTAATTTTTTTTTTTTTTGAGACAGGGTCTCACTGTTCCCCAGGCTGGAGCGCACTGGCACCATCATGGCCCTGTACAACCTCTGCCTTCTGGGCTCAAGCAATCCTCCCACCTCAGCCTCCTGAGTAGCTGGTGGGACCATGGGCATGCATTACCACGCCTTGCTATTTTTTTTTTTTTTTTCCTGTAGAGGAGATTTTGCCATGTTGCCCATGGCTGGTCTTGAAATCCTGGGCTCAAGTGATCCACCCGCCTCAGCTTCCCAAAGTGCTGGGATGACAGGCATGAACCACTGCACCTGGCATTTTTCCTAATATTTTTGAACCGTAATTGGCTGAATCCACAGATGTGGAAGACTTGGCTATGAAGGGGTGTGTGTGTGTGTGTGTGTGTGTGTGTACACACAAACAGAATATTCTCCTGATTCTGTTTCTCTACAAAACTCTGACTAATACGCTTTGTTCTCTTTATGTTTTTCTCCTACTGTATTTTTCCTGGAAATCTGACCTTTCCCCAGCATTGAGGATGGGCATTGCGGTGGGAGTTAACAATGTATAAATTGGTACCCGTTGCCGCCTACGTTTATCAATAGCAGACTTGGGGAGCGACAGAGATCCAGATCATCAGCCAGAATGAATGGGATTCATGGATACGAACCAAATTTATGAATATGAAGTCATCCACTTCAACAATCAGGATACCCTATGACGGAAAAATAAGTCACCTGAATTATTTTTCCAGGCTGTGGCTATATCAGAAAGTTTTACCTTTCTTTAATTTCCTCAAAGTACTTATTTTCAAGACATACAGGGATGAATATCTCTATGGAAACTGTAGAACACTTTTTGTTGTTGTTGTTGTTGTTGTTTGAGACGGAGTCTCACTCTGTGGCCAGGCTGGAGTGCAATGGCCCGATCTCGGCTCATTGCAACATCTGCCTCCCAGGTTCAAGCGATTCTCCTGATTCAACCTCAGTCCTGAGTAGCTGGGACTACAGGTGCCCAACACCAGGCCCAGCTATTTCTTTTTTTCGTATTTTTAGTAGAGATGGGGTTTCACCATGTTGGCCAGGTTGGTCTCGGACTCCTGACCTCAGGTGGTCCAACCACCTCAGCCTCCCAAGGTGCTGGGATGACAGGCATGAGCCACCGTGCCTGGCCCCCGGAGCACGTTTTTTAAATACAATAGCAGAAACTGCTTTGGGAGGCCGAGGAGGGTGCCTTGCCTAAGGTCAGGATCTCAAGGAAAGTAGATTGCCTGAGGTCAGGAGCTCCAAACCAGCCTGTCCAACATGGTGAAACGTCTCTACTAAAAATACAACGAAAATTAGCTGTTGTCCCAGCTACTAGGGAGGCTGAGGCAGGGGAATTGCTTGAACCCAGGAGGCGAAGGTGGCAGTGAGCTGAGATTGTGCCACTGCACTCCAGCCTGGGTGACAAAGTGAGACTCCAAAAAAAAAAACAACCCACAAACAACAAACAAACCAACCAGTGATTTCCGAAACAATCATTCCTGTTATAAAAACACAAAGGATTGAATGAGCTGCAGGGAAGGTGCATTTGATTTAACGTGCTGACGTGTGCGGGACTTGAGATGGGTGCCCCTTCACAGAGCCAAACTCCAGAGTCCCCACGCAGATGCAGGTTCCATTAGAAATCAATTCATCCCTGTCTGCTTGGAGACACTGCAATCATCCGAGTTTACGCACAGTGCCTGCCGCTTTTACGACTCCCAAAGAGTCCCTGAGGACCCCGTAATGTGTAAACAGCTAATGACAAATGATCCTTTCTTCTTGCAGGCTCGATTTGCTCCTTAATTTAATAAACGTGGCTCTGATAACAGCCAACGCTCACTGTGGTTCCTGCAAACACTCATCCAATGATTCCTCTGCCCTCTTTGAAGTCCAGAACAATTCTATTTTTTCAAACTCATTTTTTTTTCTTTTTTTCTTTTTTTTTTTTTTTGCCAACTACTGGAAACTAGAACTTTCTCACCCCCTCCTTCATCCCACAGAAGCAAAGTAAATGTATATTCAGGGCATCCTTTTCTACTAACTCAAAAATGTCGAAGGGATATACCCATTAGGGTGGGACTGTACCCCAAATGTAAGCTGGCTTCCCCTCAAACAAAACCTTCATTCTGATGGTGGGATCTCTTCTCAGGACTCCGTTTGGCCAGCTTGTGGGGGTGTGACCCAGGCTCGTATCCCCTAAAAAGAGGAGAGACAGCTGGTGCTACAAAATACACCCCAAACATCACATAGGCTGGGCACAGTCCCTCATTCTCACATTTGGATTTTCATGTTAGGATGGCTAAGAAGAGATTCCAAGTGTCATTCTCAGGCTTTGAATGAACTGATTGTCCTATGAAACAGTCATCGACAGAGAGTGAATCTATCAGTAAATTTCCATCTACCGCTCCCCACTCCCCATTCGAAACTCAAAGAAACAAACAGTGTACTTTGTGTTTTGTCTTTGTTTGTTTTTGTTTTTTTTTTTCAGACAGAGTCTTGCTCTTGTCACCCAGGCTGGAGTGCAATGATGTGATCTCGGCTCACTACAACCTCTACTTCCTGGGTTCAGGCGATTCTCCTGCCTCAGCCTCCTGACTAGCTGGGATGACAGGCACCTGCCACCATGCCCCTTTCATTTTTGTATTTTTAGTAGAGACGGGGCTTCACCATGTTGACCAGTCCGCTCTCGAACTCCTTTTATATTTTATTTTGCCATTTCTATAAGAGTTGTTTTGTATTTATAGGTGGCCATGAGTTGACCAGCAAACATCCCCCTAGCTCAGAAGGCGTTAAATTAACTGTGTTTAAAGCAATGTCAACCGGGCGTGGTGGCTCATGCCTGTCATCCCAGCACTTTGGGAGTCCCAGGCAGGTGGAACCCCTGAGGTTGGGAGTTTGAGACCAGCCTGACACACATGGAGAAACCCTGTCTCTACTAAAAATACAAAAATTAGCCAGGCGTGGTGACGTGTGCCTGTCACCCCAGCTACTCAGGAGGTTGAGGCAGGAGAATCGCTGGAACCCGGGAGGCAGAGGTTGCAGTGAGCCGAGATCACCTGCACTGCTCTCCGGCCTGGGCAGTAAGAGCAAAACTCCATCTCAAAAAAAAAAAAAGCAATGTCATATTCTCCAACATGTCCAGGGGACCCTCGGACCCCAACAAGGGTTTGAACTACTATGCGTCCAGTCGTTACCAGAAAGAGGGGTCTCGATCCAGACCCTAGAGAGGGTTTTTGGGTCTTAGGCAGGAAGAAATTCAAGGCGGCGGATGCATTGAGAGAAGCAAGTTTATTGAAAGCTACTCGGTTACACTATAGGGTGTCCTCAGGAAGCTAACAGAGCAACACCCGGCTTCAGTTTTTCTTATACAGGACTCTTGTCTACGCAAACTTGTAAGCTAAGCTGTGCCTACATATGGCTAGTCTGACAACATGAAAAAAGTGTATTATTCTATTGATTTAAAGAAATCAATGTATTAATGTATTAATTTATTATTCTATTGATTTAAAGAAAATCAATTTATTAATGTATTAATTTATTATTCTATTGATTTAAAGAAAATCAATTTATTAATGTATTAATTTATTATTCTATTGATTTAAAGAAAATCAATTTATTAATGTATTAATTTATTATTCTATTGATTTAAAGAAATAATTAATGTATTAATTTATTATTCTATTGATGTAAAGAAAATATGTTAATGTATTAATTTATTATTCTATTGATTTAAATAAATCAATTTATTAATGTATTAATTTATTATTCTATTGATTTAAAGAAAATCAATTTGTTAATGTATTAATTTATTATTCTATTGATTTAAAGAAATCAATTACTGTATTAATTTATTATTCTATTGATTTAAAGAAAATCAATTTATTAATGTATTAATTTACTATTCTATTGATGTAAAGAAAATCAATGCATTAATGTATTAATTTATTATTCTATTGATGTAAAGAAAATCAATGTATTAATGTATTAATTTATTATTCTATTGATGTAAAGAAAATCAATGTATTAATGTATTAATTTATTATTCTATTGATGTAAAGAAAATCAATTTATTAATTTATTATTCTATTGATTTAAAGAAAACTTGCCTTGACATGTGAGTGTGTGAGTTCGTCAAAGGACCATTATTATTACCATCTTGAAAGTACTTTTATCAATCTTGGGACATCTGGACGTTCTGCTGTTGTAGGAATTTGTCCATATTTGTCAGGGTTCTGTAGAGGCCGAGACAGTCAGATTGCCTGAGCTCGAGAGTTCGAGATTCGCCTGGGAAACACGATGAAACTTTGTCTCTACTAAAATACAAAAAATTAGCCAGGCTTGGTGGCGTGTACCACATCTAAAAAAAAAAAACAGTCGATCAACACACATTTTGTATATTCTATGTGTTATACACTGCGTTCTTACAGTAAAGCAAGATGGATGAGAGAAACTGTTTTTAGGAAAATCCTAAGGCAGAGAAAATATCTTTATTCTCCATAAAGTGGACGGGGATCATTGTCAAGATCTCTGTTTTCATTGTCTTCACACATTGACAAGGTTTCGCCCTGCTGGCCAGGGGGGTCTAGATCTCTTGACCTCATGATCTGCCCGCCTCGGCCTCCCAAAGCACTGGGATTCCAGGCATGAACCATCATGCCTGGCCTGTTGATTGACTATTTATGTGATCAGTAAGGCTTCCAGTAAATGGTAGACTGTCAGTAGGTAATCTGGGGGTGGGGGAAGGAGTCAAAACCTATCCATGAATTTTTGACTTCACAAGAGGTTGGTGGCTCCAATCTCTAAATCGTTAGTCAACTTATATTCATATTATATATATATGTGTATATCTGTACCTATACATGTATGCACATGTGCATATACACATATATCCTTTACTTTATTATTTATTTATTTATTTGAGACAGAGTCTTGCTCTGTCTTCACTGTTGTGCGATTGGAAACCCACGTCCCTGGAAGTCTGCAGTCATTTGCGGAATATCATTATCCAGCCCAGGCTGGAGTGCGATGGCACAATCTCAGCTCACCGCAAACTCCGCCTCCCGGGTTCCAGCGATTCTCCTGCCTCAGCCTCCCAAGTAGCTGGGATTACAGGCGTCCACCACCAAGCCCAGCGAATATTGTATTTTTAGTAGAGATGGGGTTTCACCATGTTGGCCAGGCTGGTCTCGAACTTCTGACCTCAGGTGACCCGACTGCCTCGGCCTCCGAAATTCTTGGGATTACAGGCGTGAGCCACGGCGCCTGACACATATATCCTTTAAAATGTTTACGTACTGTTTTCTTCAAAGCAGCACATTGCAAAACTATTCAAGTAACTCAGAAGGAACAGTGATTAAAAAACAACTATCCCATGCACCTGTCCTCCATCCCATTCCCCAGAGAAAATCACGTTTAAATCCCGGAATTGTATTTATTTTCTATGACCTTCAGCATCTTGCCCTTCATAAGAACTGGATTTTTAAATTTAAAAAAATATATATATATATATTTTTTTTTTTTTAGACAGAGTCTCACTCTATAGCCCAGGCTGGAGTATGCTGGGGTAATCTTGGCTCACTGCAACTTCTGCCTCTGGGTTCAGGCAATTCTCCTGCCTCAGCCTCCCAAGTAGTTGGGATTACAGGCATGCGCCACCAGGCCTGGCTAATTTTGTATATTTAGTAAAGACGAGGTTTCACCATGTTGGCCAGGCTGGTCTTGAACTCCTGACCTCAGGTGATCCACCCACCTCAGCCTCCTAAAGTGCTGGGATGAAAGAAAGAAGGAAGGAAGGAAAGAAGGAAAGAAGGAAGGAAGGAAGGAAGGAAGGAAGGAAGGAAGGAAGGAAGGAGAAAGAAAGAAAGAAAGAAAGAAAGAAAGAAAGAAAGAAAGAAAGAAAGAAAGAAAGAAAGAAAGAAAGGAAGGAAGGAAGGAAAAGAAAGAAGAAAAGGAAGGAAGGGAGGGAGGGAGAGGACAGAAGGGAGGGAGGGAGGAGAGGAAGGAAAGAAAGGGAGGAAGGGAAAGAGGGAAGGAAGGAAGGAAGAAGAAAGGAGGAAGGAAGGAAAATGGAGGAATAAAGGCAGGAAAAAGGGAGGGAGGGAGGAAGTGAGGGAGGAAAATGGAATAAAGGAGGGAAGGGAGTAAGAAACGAAGGGAGAAAAGGAGGGAAGGATGAAACAAAGAAAAGAAGGGAGGGAAGAGGAAGGAAGGGAAGGAGGGAGGGAGGAAAGGAAGGAAAGGAAGGGAGGAAGGGAAAGACGGAAAGAAGGCAGGAAGGAAGGAAGGAAAGAGGGAGGGAAAGAAGAAAGTAAAGAAGGAAAGAGGGAAGGAAGGAGGAAGGAAGGAAAATTGAGAAATAAAGGCAGGAAAAATGGAAGGGAGGGAGGGAGGAAGTGAAGGAGGAAAATGGAATAAAGGAGGGAAGAGAGTAAGAAAAGAAGGGAGAAAAAGAAGGAAGGATGAAAGAAAGTAAAGGAGGGGAGGGAAGAGGAAGGAAGGGAAGGAAGGAGAGGGAAGCGATAAGAGAAGAAGAAAGAAAATAGAAGGAAAAAGAAGGGGGAAAAAAATACTTGTAGGTTGCTGGGTCAGAGGTCTGTTGAGGAATGTATTTACCACATTCTCCAAGGACAAAATGGCTTTTGTAAATGCCTTATGGAAATTAGTCCTTAGCACGCAAGACATAAATCTTAATATTCAGATGATTTACCTCACCTTTCCTGCCATCCATGCCCCGTAAATTAGGCTCATAAATGCCATTTGCTTTGCCATTAGCTGAAGACAATTGAACAGACTCTTCTGCACACACGGAATCCCATTCCCTTGTTCCCTCTTTTCTTTCTCATTTCTCCCTATCCATGCCACCAGTCACAGCACGCGGGGGCACCCGCACACTGACCGCGCTGACCCAACATGTGGGCCTGGTCAGCAACCTACGAGAGAAGTCTAATTTAGACAATGTTGACTTGTGGTCTACGGAAAAAAAAAAAAAAATTCATTATTTATGAGTGCCCACAAAACTCTTTCATTGTTGTGCAATTGGAAACACATGTCCCTGGAAGTCTCCAGCCATTTGCGGAATATCATTAGTCGATGCTGAGAATTCGGCTGCAAATGAATGCTGAGGTTTCCAGCACCTCAGATCTGGCTGCATTTACATCTTAAGAAAGAAAACAACGAGCGTTTTCTTTTTTACGATGTTCCCACACGTGTTATCTCTGAGACACCTTGTGCTAATGATTCCTTCCTCCGTACCACTGCGAAAAAAGAAACACGGAAATCAGAACTGGGGTCTTGGAGCTGTTCCAAGAACATTTCCTTGATGTTTGATGCCTCAACGTGGACTGGGTGCTGTCCGTCACCAACAACCAGAAGCACAAGCCTTGGTCTCAGATCACTGCGTCCTGCTCACTCATCAGGAAGTGTGTCTTGTTCTTGGACTTCTCCGCCTCCAGAACTATGGGCAAATACATTTCTCTTCCTTATAAATTACCCAGTCCGTGGTAGTTGGTTGTAACAGCACAGAACAGACTGAAACAGACACTTTCTCCTTAGGAAAGATTCTCCCATGGGAAGGAACATGGTCACCTGACTCATGCCCCTCTGTTTCTTTCTCCAGGGATAGATTGAGCCATCTCATCACTCAATTATTTTTTGAGACAGAGTCTCTCTCTCTCTCTTTCTCTCTCTCTCTCTCTCTCTCTCTCTCTCCCCCCCCCCTCTTTTCTCTTTCTCCATGGGCTGACACAGCAAGAAGGTCCTCACCAGATGATGGTGCCTTGGTCTTGGACTTCCCAGCCTCCACATCTGTGAGAAAATAAATGTCTGTTGTTTATAAATTACCCAGTTCCTGGTAGTAAATTACAGCAGAACAAAACAGGAAGGTGTGATAGGATTATCAAAACTGGTTTCCAGCCTGGCATGGTGGCTCCCACCTATAACCACAGTCAGCCTTTTGGGAGGCCAAGGTGGGAGGATCATTTGATCTCAGGAGTTGGAGACCAGCCTGGGCAACACAACAAGATCCAAACTCTACAAAAAGTTTTTTAAAATTAGGCAGGCATGGTGGTGTCACCTGTAGTCCCAGCTACTTGAGAGACTGAGATGGGAAGATCACTTGAGTCCAGGAGTTCGAGGCTACAGTGAGCCATGATTGCACCACTGCACTCCAGTCTGGGTGACAAGCAAGAACCTGTCTCTAAAAAATAAAAAACACCACACACACACACACACAACAACAACAACAACAACAAACCTCCCCATGGTTTTTTTTTTTATCATCAGCATCCCTTCAGCAAGCAGGATTTATTGAATGAACTTAGTGACTTGAAGATCAATGAGATGTGCATCGTGTCCCCTGAGTGGCAAACAGTTAAAAAAAATAATTATGCAAAATAGAAAATAAAATTAACAATGACTTCCTGATGAAATGAGCTGATTCTCTAAGGCAAAGGAGATTTAAAAGAGGATTTAGATATTCGTCCCTGTCCCTAAAACCCACACAAGGTTCCGCTGACACTAATTTTGTCCCTGACGCGTTTTGTTTTCAAATGAAGAGAAATGCACGTAACCTAAAACTAATCATTCGCCATCCGTTACGTTGTACAACCACCACCTCCATCTAGTTCTGGGTCATTTTAATCGTGGCCCAGGGAACCCGGTACCCATTAGCAGTCACCGCCTGTTCCATTCCCGGGCGTGCACCCAAAGGAATTGGAAATGGGCCGGGTGTGGTGACTTGTGCCTGCAACCCCAGCACTTTGGGAGGCCAAGGCGGGCAGATGGCTTGAGCCCAGGAATTCGAGACCAGCCTGGACAATATAGGAATATGCTGCCTTTGCAAAAATTAAAAAAAAAAAAAATTAGCTGGTGTGGTGGTGACGTGCACCTGTAGTCCCAGCTACTGGGGATGCTGAGATAGGAGGATCACTTGAACCCAGGAGGTGGAGGCTGCAGTGACCTGTGATTGCACCACTGCACTCCAACCTGGGCAACACAGTGAGACTCTGTCTCCAAAAGCAAATAAAACAAAAAGACTTGGAAATGGGCATTGGGCCAGATGTACTTGTGCACACAAATCCACAGTAGAAATGGACTGAAAGCAGCTCCATGTCCATCAGTGGACTCGGAGGTACATGAGGCTCGGTCGAACCACAGAGTGGGACATTCTCCTCCCGTAGCAGGAACGTAGCTCTGATGGGGTCTACACCATGGGGGAACCGGGTAGCTACCGCTCATGGCCTGTCTATGCCCTCCACCCACTCCTCGTAGGGGGACATGGCTTCCTTGGCTGGGGCTGGGCAGGATCTCGAGGGCACGGAGTGGTGGGGTTATAACAGTACCTGCTGAGGGCAGGAGTCACTGTCCCTGAGGTCAGGAGCTCAGTCAGATACTTCAGAGCTGCTGCAGGTGGGGACCCACACTGCACCCCGTCCCCTCTCTACTTCAAAGATCAGGAGTTGAACGAACGACTCAGCTTTGCCTCCCCTGGACGACAGCCACAGACAGGACATTTCGGAGAACAATACGACCCAAAGGCGGCCTTCTTTCCTTCTGCTTGGAAGGGGTGAACCCAAAATATGTGAGACAGGTCTCAGCCCATTTAGCAAATTTACTTTGCTAAGGCTGAGGACACACCAATGACACAGCCTCGGGAGGTCCTGACGACAGGTGCCCAAGATGGTCGGGGCACAGCTTGGTTTTATACATTTTAGGAAGACGTGAGACATCCATCAAGATTTCTGAGATATGCGTGGGTTCGGTCTGGAAAGTCAGAACCACTCGAAGCCAGGAAAAATCTTCCAGGTTACAGGCACATAAGAGACCAATGGTTGCATCCTTTCGAGTTTCTGATCAGCGTTTGGCTAAATGCATACTTTCCAGGAATCGTCACTTGTCCTTCCTCCACAAAGAACTTCCTTGTGGGCCGATGGCGAGGGAGGTACGTAGCTTTTTGATCTTGGTAGCATCTTGTTTAGGAAAAGAATGAAAGGCAGGTTTGCCCGACAAACTTCCCAGCTTGACTTTTCTCTTTGGCTTAGGAAGTTGGCGGTCCTGAGATTTCTGTTCCTTTCACAAAGGCGATGAGGATGAAACGGAGGACGCACAGAGCGTATGCGTCAGAGTTATCGAGAGGAACAGAACCAACAGAATGTGGAGAGAGAGAGACAGACAGAAAAAGAGAGAGAGAGGAGAGAGGGAGGAGAGAGAGACAGAGAGAGAAAGAGAGAGATTTATTTTAATGAATTGGCTTACAGGATTGTGGAGATGCAACTTCAAACTCTGCAGGTTGGACCAAGTGCACACAGATCAGGAGACACAGCTAATGTTGCATCTGGAGGCAGAATTCCTTGTTCCTCGGGGGGACCACCGTTATTTTTTCCTCCTAAGACCTTCAACTGATTAGACGATGCCCACCCACACTATGAAGGTTATTATTATTATTATTATTATTTTACCAACATCTACTGATTTAAATGCTTACTTGGTATATAAAACTAGCTTCAGGATGGGCACAGAAGCTCACACCTGTCATCTCAGCACTTTGGGAGACCAAGGCAGGTGGATCACCTGAGGTCACGAGTTCGAGACCAGCCTGGCCAACATGGTGAAATCCCGTCTCTACTAAAAATACAAAAAAATTAGCCAGACATGGTGGTGGGTGCCTGTCATTCCAGCTACTTGGGAGGCTGAGGCAGGAGAATCGCTTGAACCCGGGAGGCGGAGGTTGCAGTGAGCGGAGATTATACCATTGCAGTCCGGCCTGGGCAACAAGAAAGAAACTCTATCTCAAACCACAAAAAAAATTAACTTAAATTTGGGCACAGGAGCTCAGGCCTGTCATCCCAGCACTTTGGAAGGCTGAGGCAGGGGGATCTCTTGAGGTCAGGAGTTGGAGACCAGCCTGGGCAGCAAAGCAAGACCTCATGTCTACAAAAATGTTTAAAATACTGGCTGGGTGCGGTGGCACATGCCTGTAGTCCCAGCTCCTCAGGAGGCTGACGTGGGAGGATCATTTAAGCCTGGGAGGTTGAGGCTTTAATGAGCTATGATTGTACCACTGCAATCCAGCCTGGGCAACAGAGCAAGATCCCATCTGTATATTTTTTAAAAATTCAAAAAAAAAAAAAAAAGGGGGGGGGAGACCCAGTGGTTCACACCTGTAATCCTCGCACTTTCAGAGGCCAAGGTGGGTGGATCATGAGGTCAAGAGATCAAGACCAGCCTGGGCAACATGGAGAAACCCCGTCTCTACTACAAACACAAACATTAGCCGGGCGTGGTGGCAGGTGCCTGTCATCTCAGCTACTCAGGAGGCTGAGGCAGGAGAATGGTTTGAACCCGGGAGGCGGAGGTTGCCGTGAGCCGAGATCGCACCACCGCGCTCCAGCCTGGCAACAGAGTAAGATTCCATCTCAAAAAAGAAAAAAATTGAAAAACAGTTAACTTTGCAACAACATCATTTGGCACACATACACCAAAATAGCACACGGTACACGGTGAACGGATACACTTTTTATTTGTTAATGACACCCTCATCAAGTTTGAGTTCATATAAAAACAAACAACGTCTAGATCAGTGTTGGACCGAATAACCTGGGCACCGTGGCCCGGCCGGGTTGACACACACTTTTCACCAGCACACCAGGCATCTGTACGCTGAGGTCAACGGTCCTGAAAGTCACAGGTTGGGCCCTTAGAGAAATGCTTTCTCCAAAGTGTCCTTCTTAGCACCGGGCCCCCAGTTGGAAACACCATAGCCAGGACCTCAACGTTTTATTTTGTTTCTTCCACCGTATCATCTCACGCCCCCACATGCCAACAGGAGATGTACCCTCCCTTCTATTCAACAGACCAGAGTCTTGTCCACACTCCCCAACCTAATATCGAGAGGTGCTGAGATGGGCATGGAATGTCCTGACCCTCAAAATCCTCCTGTGTGCCCGCCGGCCGGGTGAACAGCTCAGGTGTCTGCCTTGTACCCTTCAGAGACTGACGGCTGCTTCCTGCATCTGAGCCGTGGCAAAGCAAACCTTCCTGTAAGTTCCCCTTAACTTGGCTGTTGATGTCGCCGGGCCGCATGCTACAGTCCCAAATGAACATGTCAACGGCTTCTAATGCCTTCGTGGATATGAGCCTGATGACGGTCGGTGCTGATGGAGTTGGGAGAGGGAAATGGAACGTTTTCTCCGTTCGCCATCACGTGCCACACCGACCTGGTCTTCGCTGTTGCCGGAAGTTGTAAACCAAGTCGGTTTCCAGTTCGGCAACGTTTGACGTATTCTGATTATGAAGCATTTGCAACGGTCCGCGATTTATGGTGAATAATCCCTCCTGGAATATTCACAGTTCAATAATTCACAGTCCCGAGGCAAGCGAGCCGCTTAAACAATGACACGACACCGAAGATCACCGCTTGATATTTACCTCGCACACCTCAGATTCAGAATCTATAACGCGTGCAAAAAAGTTCCAAGTGCCATTTATCAAGTCTTTTGAACACTTTTCTTTCCTATTGCCTTTTTTTTTTCTTTTTCTTTTTGTTTTTGTTTTTTTTTTTACGTTTTTCCTTCCTATTTCTCTTTTTGAGACAGAGTCTCACTCTGTCACCCAGGCTGGAGTGCAGTGGTGCCATCTCGGCTCACTGCAACCTCCGCTTTCCAGGTTCAAGACATTCTCCTCCTTCAGCCTCCCAAGAAGCTGGGGTTGCAGGCACTGGCCACTACACCTGGCTCATTTGTGTGTTTTTTAGTAGAGACGGGCTTTCACCATGTTTCCCAGGCTGGTCTCGAACTCCTGACCTCAGGTGATCCGCCCATCTCGGTCTCCCAAAGTGCTGGGATGACAGGCGTGAGCCACCGCACCCGGCCACTTTTAAGTAAAAACTTGTGGTATTTAGTTTTTGGTTACTGCGTTGGTTTGCCAAGGATAACAGCCTCCAGCTACATTCATGCTCCTGCAAAGGACAGGATGTCATTCTTTTTCATGGCTGCATAGTATTCCATGTATATGTGGCACAGGCTGGTCTCAAACTCCTGACCTCAGGAGATCCACCTGCCTCAGCCTCCCAAAGTGCTGGGATGACAGGTGTGAGCCACCACGCCCGGCCCACTTTTTGGGTTTTTGAAGAAAATCCTGTACCACCCGCTAGTCAAACATCCTAATGAACACATTAAACACGGCGGCCGCTAGATGGGGATTTGGATCAGATGGAGGATGATGGATCACGAGGAAATAGGATTCACTCTGATCGTGAAGGTGAAAAACTGTCCTCTGTTGCAAACCCTAGAAAGAGAACAGGTGTCAGGCCTCTGAGCCTAAACCTGCACATATAACTTCCAGATGGCCTGAAGCAATGGAAGAACCACAAAAGAAGTGAAAATGGTCAGTTCCTGCCTTAACAGATGACACTCCACCATTGTGATTTGTTCCTGTCACACCCTAACAGATCAATTAACCTTGTGATATTACTTCTCCTAGAGAATAAGTGTCCGGGGCTCCCCACTGAGCACCTTGTGACCCCTGTCCCTGCCCCTAAGAGAGTAACCACCTCTATCTTCCTTTGCTGACTCCTTCTTCGGACTCAGCCCACCTGCACCCAGGTGATTAAAAAGTTTTAGGCCAGGCACGGTGGCTCACCCTTGTAATCCCAGCACTTTGGGAGGCCGAGGCAGGTGGATCACGAGATCAGGAGATTGAGACCATGCTCTACTAAAAACACAAAAAATTAGCCGGGCGTGGTGGCGGCGCCTGTAGTCCCAGCTACTCAGGAGGCTGAGGCAGGAGAATGGCGTGAACCCGGGAGGCAGAGCTGGCAGTGAGCCACGATCACACCACTGCACTCCACGGCCGGGGCTCCCCACCGAGCACCTTGTGACCCCTGTCCCTGCCCACAACAGAGTAACCCCCTTTAACTGTAACTTTCCGCTACCTACCCACATCCTATAAAACTGCCCCACCTCTATCTTCCTTTGCTGACTCCTTTTTCGGACTCAGCCCACCTGCACCCAGGTGATTAAAAAGCTTTGGACCGGGCACGGTGGCTCACCCTTGTATTCCCAGCACTTTGGGAGGCCGAGGCAGGAGGATCACGAGGTCAGGAGATCGAGACCATCCTGGCTAACACGGTGAAACCCCGTCTCTACTAAAAAAATACAAAAAACTAGCCGGGCGTGGTGGCGGCGCCTGTAGTCCCAGCTACTCAGGAGGCTGAGGCAGGAGAATGGCGTGAACCCGGGAGGCGGAGCTTGCAGTGAGCCCCGATCGCACCACCGCACTCCACAGCTCTCCATAGCCAGCTTCACCTTGTTTTATGCCATGTTTGGTTTTAGCTGGTCTCACACAAGACCGGGCCCCGCAGGGAACAGAGAGTGAGGTCACCATAGGGTCAGAGTTAAACACTTCCAGAAGCTTCTTCTTGCCAAATTCCTGGTACAAACATTCTCCAGCCAGACATTTCCCACCTACCTCCATAGCCGGCCAAGACTTCACCATATTGCTGGGTTGAGAAAAAAAAAAAAAAAAAAAAAAATTCTCTACCTCACATACTGAAAGCCTTTGGGTCAAAAGATCTGTGTTTTCATTGCCATAGATCGCAAGAATGGGGCTTGTCAGTTAGAGAAACGCTGGGTTAACATAACGAAGAGACTCCGAATCTAGTTGGGGGCACGGTTCACGCCTGTAAACCCAGCACTTTGGGAGGCTGGAGCCGGAGGATTCCTTGAGCCCAGGAGTTCAAGGCCAGCCTGGGTCACAAAGCGAGGCCCCATTTGCACAAAAGAAAAAAAGAGTTAAAAAATTACCTGGATACGGTGGCACGCACCTGTGGTCCCAGCTACGGGGGAGGCTGAGGCAGGAGGATCATTGGAGGGTGAGACCCCGTCTCTAAATAAATAAAAATGAAGAAAATGTAAAAAGAGCCCGGTATTTGGCAGAAGTTTATTTCCTTTTGTGTCTCACAACAGCCCCAAGGGACTGTCCACAGTACCAGATGTTCTGTTGTCCACAGTCATTCTGGGACCTGGGCAGCTCCAGGGACCCCTGTGACCTTCTTGTTTTCTTCCTGTTCAGAGCTGGATCTTCCAGGGTTCCTGTTGGCCAGCACGAGATAGACAGCGGGGAGATTCCGTCCAGAGGCTCCAATCCAGGAGGTGCACCTGTCCTTCCCGCTGCCTGAAACTCAACCGCTTCATCAATCCCAAGCAGAAGTTGGAAAAGTCTTAACATTTGCGTCCACGGTGGGAAGAGGAGGGATGGATTTTGGGGGTGGACACAACCATGAGCTATGGCCCCAGGGCTGGCTAATCAGATCACCGAAAGACCACTTGCTAAAAAGCATTTGATTTCTGTGGCTGTGGCTGTGGCTGTAGGATGGCAATCAATCCCCAATTCCCCCTTTATCTTTATCAAAAGGACAGTGAAAACAAACCACGTCCCTCCGCGTGTCTTCGGGCGCCGCGGGCGGCCGTACAGCCCACAGAATTTATCTCTGCCTTCATCAAATCCTGTCCTTTTCAAGGTAACGTGGCACGGAGCGGTGAGGACCTCAGAAGATTAATGAGGTCTTGAAGGGAGACGAGGCCCGCGCACAGTTCGAGGCCGCAAGCGTTCTGTTCATGTTATTAGCAGTCGTGTTTAATCAAGGCAAGCAAGATCTTTGCAGCACGAGTGTCTACTAACACGCCCCAGGTACCGGGAGGCCAGAAGGCTGCTCGGGAATATTTGTCAGACCTTAATTGAGGAGCTCTGTCCGTCTCTCTGCACCTGCATGTTACACCAGGGCAGACGTCCTTTGTGCAAAGAGGAGAGCTCAAGCCACGGTCGTAAGCCGTTGAATTTGGCCCCAGAAAACACCAGGAAAACAAAACAACACAAAACAAAACCAAAAAGTCCTGGAAAGAAAGAAAACCAAGGGGCAAGATGCACATGGAAATTATCTGAGAGCCACGAAAATCCGTCTCGCAGCAGTGGTTCAAATAAGGAGAATGATCATGATGGGCACGGTGGGTCCACCGGACATGGTGCTGTGGACGCTGTTCCCTCTGACTGCCTTCTGAATGAGGGCAGATGCGTTTCTATTTTTATTTTATTTTATTGAGACAAAGCCTCGCTCTGTCACCCAGGCTGGAGTGCGGTGGCACGATCTCTGCTCACCACCAGCTCCGCCTCCCGGGTTCACACCATTCTCCTGCCTCAGCCTCCCGAGTACACGTGCCCGCCACCACACCCGGCTAATTTTTTTGTATTTTTAATAGAGACGGGGTTTCACCGTGTTTGCCAGGATGGTCTCGAAATTGACAGTTTTCCAATCACCACTCTGGCCCGCAGTTCTTCCAGCAACAGAAAAAGACATTGAAACCTTGGACCCAGGAAATACAGTAAAAATATTTCTAGAATCCTTCCAACCCCTGCCCTGCTATAACACCACAGATTTCACTCCTCCAGGATCTTTATTTCCAGCGCATATACCCTACAATACGTCTGTAGCAATCATTTTTATTTTGAAACCAAGTCTCATTCCTGTCACCCAGGCTGGAGTGCAGTGGTGCAATCAGGGCTCACTGTAACCCCAGACTCTCTGGCTCAAGCGATCCTGCCTACCTCAGTTCCCCCAAGTAACTGGGACCACAGGTGCACACCACCATGCCCGGCTAATTTTTTTTATATATATTTTGTGCAGAGATGGGGTTTCACCATGTTGCCCAGGCTGACCTCAACCTCCTAGGCTCAAGCGATCCGTCCACCTCGACCTCCCAAAATGCTTGGATCACAGATGCAAACCCCACACCTGGCAATTTTTAACTGTCAGAAACAGAATGCAACAGTGAAACCAGCCTTTTACTTATTGTTCACCGCTATAGATTTGTGATGCTTTATGTATAATTTGCTGGTTGCTAAAAGAAGTATAAACACTTGTTATTTTTTTTTTTGAGATGGAGTCTCGCCCTGCCACCCAGGCTGCAGTGCAGTGGCACAACCTTGGCTCGCTGCAACCTCTGTCTCTCGGGTTCAAGCAATTCTTCTGTCTCAGCCTCCCAAGTAGCTGGGATTACAGGCAGGTGCCACCATCCCTGGCTAATTTTCGTAATTTTAGTAGAGACGCGGTTTCACCATGTTGGCCAGGCTGGTCTCGAACTCCTGACCTAGTGATCTGCCCGCCTCGGCCTCCCAAAGTGCTGGGATGACAGGCGTGAGCCACCGCGCCCGGCCAACACTTGTTCATTCTAAAATAGAAGATGCAAGACAAAGCAGGCAGCCATTAATTTGCGTTTCATCATTGGCCATATTCTCCTACCCAAGCAAAGCTCCAACTTTGCAGTTTTGTGTGATTTCAGCTTTGAAAAAAAAAAAAAAAAAAAAAAAATTCAACGCACCAAAATACTTCAAGCACCAAAACATCTACATTCGTCCAGGCAATAGTGGCACCATATAAAAATAAATAGGATGCTGATTAAATAAAATGCCGATTAAATAAAAGCCATGTTCACGGAATACTCGGGGGCTATGCAATAATCAGAATCACAATAAAAAGTTGAAAGGGAATGGCTGGAATCCCACGGACTTCCAGCAGCATGCAAATTTCATCGGATTCAGGCCGCAGTTCAACAAGAAAAGCAATATCGCAGGTAGGCATTCCATCTTGTCAGGAGCCTGAATCCATTTCCCAGAGGCGGAGGCAGGTAAATTACACCTCACGAACTATTACGAAATTAAACTTCATGAGCAATATGCTGCTGTTGTGTGCAATGCATTTGCTAACTGTTCCATTTATCTCGTGTTCCCGCAGCATGAGGAGGCTGAGACTCTGAATAAAACTCATTTCATTAGAGCACCTGGTTATGCTGGAAGAGAAGGTCCATTCGTGACTCAACCCATCACTCCAAAGCCGTAACCACCTCATCCAGACACGGGAAACGTTCGGGATCCGGGGGGGAAAATGGTCAGGTGCAACTTCGCCGTGTTCCTGGAGGAATACGTGAGCAAAAATCAAAGATGGCTTGGCGAGGCTGACCGCCTCCGAGAGCGTCCACACCTCTGCAGCAAAGAAAGCAGTAACGAATCTTAACTCTGCCTGAGTGCATAGATTAGTCTGTTCTCATACTGCTAATAAAGTTTTATATTGAATATAATATTATATACTATTACATAGCATATTATATATTATATTATATAAATTATATATACTTATATATAAATATAATTATATAATATATAATTTATAATATATATATATATTTATATAAATTTATAACATATAATTTATAATACATTATATATTATATATAAATATATAAACATATATTATATATTATATAGATATATAAATATATATTATATAGATATATAAATATAGATTATATATTATATATAAATATATATTATATAGATATATAAATATATATTATATATAATATATAAATATATAATATATATAAATATATAAATATATTATATATCATATAATATATAATATATTATATATTATATATAAATATATAAAAATATACTATATATTATATATAAATATATAAACACATATATAATTTATAATATATAATATATTATATATAAATATAATATATATAATTTATAATATATATTATATATATATATAAATATAACATATAATTTATAATATATATATATATATATAAATATAATATAATATATATATTTATTATGTATTATATATATTTTATAATGTATATTATATAATATATAACATATAATAATTATATTGTATATATTATATAATATATAATAATATATAATAATTTATAATATATATTACATATAAATACATAATATATATTATAAATATTATAAATATATAATTTATAATATATATTATATTAAATATATATTATATATTTATAATATTTATAATATATATTATATATAATATATATCATAGTAACTGGGACCACAGGTGCACACCACCATGCCCAGCTAATTTTTTTTTTGTATTTTTTTGTAGAGATGGGGTTCCCCCATGTTGCCCAGGCTCATCTCAAGCTCCTAGGCTCAAGCGATCCATCCACCTCGACTTCCCAAAGTGCTTGAATCAGTTGGCTAAACCAACTGATAGGGTTTGCCTGTGACCCTACCCAAATCTCATCTTGAATTGTAGCTCCCATAATTAACACTATATTAATAGTATAATATTATATATAATATTTGCATGGTGGCTCACGCCTGTCATCCCAGCACTTTGGGAAGCTGAGGCGGGCAGATCACCCGAGGCCAGGAGTTTGAGACTAGCCTAACCAACATGGTGAAACCCCATCTGTACTAAAAATACAAAATTAGCCGGGCGTGGTGGTGCATGCCTGTGATCCCGGCTAGTCGTGAGGCTGAGGCAGGACAATCTCTTGAACCCTGGAGGCAGAGGTTGCTGTGAGCCGAGATCGTGCCATTGCACTTCAGCCTGGGCGTCAGAGCAAGGTCTGTCTCAAAATAAATAAATGAAAGAAGAAAGAAAGAAGGAAGGAAGGAAGGAAGGAAGAAAGGAAGGAAGGAAGGAAGGAAGGAAGGAAGGAAGGAAGGAAGGAAGGAAGGAAAGAAAGAAAGAAAGAAAGAAAGAAGAAAGAAGAAAGAAAGAAAAGGAAAAAGAAAGAAAGAAAGAAAGAAAGAAAGAAAGAAGGAAGGAAGGAAGGAAAGAAAGAAAGGAAGGAAGGAAGGAAGGGGGAAAGAAGGAAGGAAGGAATGAAGGAAAAGGATAGAAGGAAAGAAAGAACAAAAGAAAGAAAGAAAGAAAGGAAGAAACAAAGAACAGAAGAAAGAAAGAAAGAAAGAAAAAAGAAAGGAGAAAGAAAAAAGGAAGGAAGGAAAGGAAGGAAGGAAGGAAGAAAGAAAGAGGGAAAGAAGGAAGGAAGAAGGAAGGAAGGGAAAGGATAGAAGGAAAGAAAGAACAGAAGAAAGAAAGAAAGGAGGAAGGAAGGGAAAGAAGGATAGAAGGAAAGAAAGAACAAAAGAAAGAAAGAAAGAAGAAAGGAAGGAAGGAAAAGAAGGATAGAAGGAAAGAAAGAAAAGAGAAAGAAAGAAAGAGAAAGAAAGAAAAAGAATGAAAGAAAGAGAAAAGAAAGAAAGAAAGGAAGAAAAGAAAGAAAGAAAGAAGGAAGGAAAGAAAGGAAAGAAAGAAAGAGACATATCTGAAACAGGGTAGTTTATAAAGGAAAGAGTTTAAATGGACTCACAGTTCTGCACAGCTGGGGAGGCCTCACAACCACGGTGGAAGGCAAAGAAAGAGCAAAGCCACGTCTTCCACGGCAGCAGGCAAGAAGCTTGTGGAGGGAAACCCCCACTTTACAAACTCGTGAGATCTCGTGAGACCTATTCCCTATCGCGAGAACAGCACTGGAAAGCTCCGCCCCCACGATTCAATCCCCTCCCACCGGGTCCCTCCGATGAAACTTGGGAATTATGGGAGCTACAGTTCAAGATGAGATTTGGGTGGGGACAGAGCCAAACCCTCTCAGTGGGTTTAGCCAAACCTGCAAAACACAGCTTGCCATTGCTTATCTGGGGCGTGAACTTAGAGACCACGGTATCTGCCTATAATAATCACGATCATATTGAAAGGAACACACTTACATTGACAAAAATGGGTTGTGTCCCAAACAGGGGGGCTTTGGCTAGAATCCAGGAACCAGAACGCTCGTGCCAACGACTTCCTTTGAGAGGGATTTACAATTGTTGAATGAAAGACCGTGTACACACTTTGTAAATCAATTGCCTACTGCCCACAGCACAGAGCCTTTCCAAACACCTTGGTAATTAATCAAATCCAGAGTGGAACAGAGCCAGGGTTAAAAAAAAAAAATTTACAACCTTTGTCAAAAAAAAAAAAAAAGAAAGCAAGAAAGCAAGTAAGGAAAGAAAGAAAGAAAGAAAGACAGAAAGAAAGAAAGAAAGAAAGAAAGAAAGAAAGAAAGAAAGAAAGAAAGAAAGAAAGAAAGAAAGAAGACAGAAAGAAAGAAAGAGAGAGAAAGAAAGAGAGAAAGAAAGAGAGAAAGGGAGGGAGGGAGGAAGGAAGGAAGGAAGGAAGGAAGGAAGGAAGGAAGGAAAAGACAGAAAGAAAGACAGAAAGAAAGAAAGAAACAGAAAAAAGAAAGGAAGGAAGGAAGGAAGAAAGAAAGAAAGAAAGAAAGAAAGAAAGAAAGAAAGAAAGAAAGAAAGAAAGAAAGAAAGAAAGAAAAGAAAGAAAGAGAAGGAAAGGAAAGAAAAACCTCAGACAAAAAAAAACCCACCACCTTCATTTTTTTTTGTCTTGGGTTGAGGCACTGAGAGGTTGATTTTGGGATGTAAAAAGTAAAGTAGAGGTTCCTCTTCCAAGACTTCCCTCCCCGTCTAATTAGGAACAAATAGTAATTTCTTTTAAAAGCAAAATTTATTCAAAGACCTGTGCTAACATTCTTAAATCTCTGCTGGCCGTGATAAAGAAATCCATGTACTTTATGTTCTGACCTCCCACAGTGTAGCCTCAATATTAACCCTGACACGCTTATCCCGGTCCAAGCCAGCATGAGGTCAGAGCCTGTTCCTCTTCCTTATTTGCAGGTGTTTTTACCTTTCTCAGCGTTCCACAAGTGACTCCCTCCTTCCTTTGTTCTCCTCTGCATTTGCCTCTTTTTCAAAGTTCTAAGTTGCTGGCCAGTCGGGACAAATACGGAATGTGAGGGCCCCCGTTCCAGCCCATGGAAACCGGACACAGCGTTGGGTGGACGCGTCAGGTTATAAATGACCCTGTCGCCTTTGTGCTGGGTACTCTGGTGGCCAAACTGCTGGCAAGTGTACCGTTTCTGCAGAAAGTAAAAAAACGGCCTGGCTGAGGAGATTAAATTGATGTTCAAGTTCATTTTCTTGACGGCCCCGGGGAACAAGCATTTCAATCAGGAGTGTGAGGGATGGTCTCCCTCCCCTAGTCCCCACGCCCCCAACAGGCCCCCGTGTGTGATGTTCCCCTCCCTGTGTCCATGTGTTCTCATTGTTCAACTCCCACTGATGAGTGAGAATGTGTGATCTTTGGTTTTCTGTTCCTGTGTGAGTTTGCTGAGAATGATGGTTTCCAGCTTCACCCATGTCCCTGCAAAGGACACGAACTCATCCTTTTTCATGGCTGCATAGTATTCCATGGTGTCTGTGCCACATATTCTTTATCCAGTCTGTCATTGATGGACATTTGGGTTGGTTCCAAGTCTATGTTTTAAGCCCCACATGCATTAAGTATGTGTCCTAATGCTCTCCTTCCCCTAGTCCCCACCCCCCGACAGGCCCCCGTGTGTGATGTTCCCCTCCCTGTGTCCATGTGATCTCATTGTTCACCTCCCACTGATGAGTGAGAACATGTGGTGTTTGGTTTTCTGTTCCTGTGTGAGTTTGCTGAGAAGGATGGTTTCCAGCTTCATCCATGTCCCTGCAAAGGACATGAACTCATCCTTTTTCATGGCTACATAGTATTCCATGGTCTCTGTGCCACATTTTCTTCATCCAGTCTCATTGATGGACATTTGGGTTGGTTCCAAGTTTAGGTTTTAAGCCCCACATGCATTAGGTATGTGTCCTAATGCTCTTCCTCCCCTAGCCCCCACCCCACAACAGGCCCCCGTGTGTGATGTTCCCCTCCCTGTGTCCATGTGTTCTCATTGTTCAACTCCCACTGATGAGTGAGAACATGCGGTGTTTGGTTTTCTGTTCCTGTGTGAGTTTGCTGAGAACGATGGTTTCCAGCTTCATCTGTGTCCCTGCAAAGGACACGAACTCATCCTTTTTCATGGCTGCATAGTATTCCATGGTGTCTGTGCCACATATTCTTTATCCAGTCTGTCATTGATGGGCATTTGGGTTGGTTCCAAGTCTATGTTTTAAGCCCCACATGCATTAGGTATGTGTCTTAATGCTCTCCGTCCCCTAGTCCCCACGCCCCCGACAGGCCCCCGTGTGTGATGTTCCCCTCCCTGTGTCCATGTGTTCCCATTGTTCACCTCCCACTGATGAGTGAGAACATGTGGTGTTTGGTTTTCTGTTCCTGTGTGAGTTTGCTGAGAATGATGGTTTCCAGCTTCATCCATGTCCCTGCAAAGGACATGAACTCATCCTTTTTCATGGCTACATAGTATTCCATGGTCTCTGTGCCACATTTTCTTCATCCAGTCTCATTGATGGACATTTGGGTTGGTTCCAAGTCTAGGTTTTAAGCCCCACATGCATTAGGTATGTGTCCTAATGCTCTCCCTCCCCTAGCCCCCACCCCCCGACAGGCCCCGGTGTGTGATGTTCCCCTCCCTGTGTCCATGTGTTCTCATTGTTCACCTCCCACTGATGAGTGAGAACCTGTGGTGTTTGGTTTTCTGTTCCTGTGTGAGTTTGCTGAGAATGATGGTTTCCAGCTTCACCCATGTCCCTGCAAAGGACATGAACTCATCCTTTTTCATGGCTGCGTAGTATTCCATGGTGTCTGTGCCACATTTTCTTCATCCAGTCGATGGACATTTGGGTTGGTTCCAACCAACTGTTTGCTGTTGTGAACAGTGCCACGATAAACACACGTGCGCACGTGTCTGGATGGAACAGGAAGGGATGTCCTGGGAGTACCTTGTCTTTCCTTAGCTTCTCAAAATATTAACTTGAATGGTAAATTAAGCAAAATTTTAAAAATATATAAATTTTTTATATATATTATATATGTTTTATATATATATATATAAACACACGTGTGCACGTGTCTGGATGGAACAAGAAGAAAAACATGTATTGACTAAAACATATATATTCTATTGAAAAAAAAAATTAGCTGAATGAATTAGATCTCATCCTGCCCCCACTTAAACCCCTGCATTGCCGTGCCCCAGGCCCCAGGACTCAGTCTGCCTTCCTCGGCTAAAATCAGCTGGACACCTCCTGTCCTCCGTCTGCTCGTCCCCTCTGCTGCCTTAAAGGATACAGTTCTTATAATGCAACAACCATGAACTCCCCCAGGGAGCCCTCTCTGATTATTGATCCCACAGAGGTTACTTCATCCTTTGCTCTTTTATTTCTTTTGGACACGACGTCTCGCTCTGTCCCCCAGGCTGGAGTGCGGTGGTGCGATCTCGGCTCACTGCAACCTCCGCCTCCCGGGTTCCAGTGATTCTCCTGCCTCAGCCTCCCCAGTAACTGGGATGTTACAGGCACCTGCCACCACGCCCGGCTCATTTCTGCGTTTTCAGTTAGAGACGGGGTTTCACCGTGTTGGCCACGACGGTCTCGAACTCCTGACCTCGTGATCCGCCCGCCTCGGCCTCCCAAAGTGCTGGGATGACAGACGTGAGCCACCGCGCCCGGCCTCCGATCTTGTTCTGAAACCGTTTGGCAACTTTGGCTTCTGCTGGTGAATTTTACATTTCCCAGAGGGGAGCCACAGGTCCCCAAGGGGGGAACCACCTCAGGTCCTTTTTGCATCTTAGAAGCTGCCCCAGATCCGTCTCTCTTTGTCTCTCTCTGTCTCTGTGTGTCTCTCTGTCTCTCTCTCTCTCTCTTCTCTGTCTCTTTCTCTCTCTTTGTGTCTCTCTTTCTTTCTCTCTCTCTCTTTCTCTCTGTGTGTGTGTCTGTCTCTCTTTCTTCTCTCTCTGTCTCTCTCTGATCTCTTTCTCTCTTTCTCTCTCTCTGTTTTTTCTCTCTTTTCTCTGTCTTTGTCCCTCTCTCTCTCTTTCTCTGTGTCTGTCTCTTTTTCTCTCTGTCTTCCTCTCTCTCTTTCTGTCTGTTTCTCTGTCTCTTTCTCTCTCTGTCTCTCTTTCTCTCTCTCTCTCTTTGTCTTTCTCTTTCTCTCTGTGTGTGTCTTTCTCTGTCTCTGTTCTCTCCCTCTCTTTCTTCCTTTTTCTTTCTCTGTCTCTTTCCCTTTTTCTCTCTCCCTGTCTTTCTCTCTCTCTGTCTCTGCCTCTTTCTCCCTGTCTTTCTCTTTCTCTCTCTCCCTTTCTCTCTCCCTTTCTTTCTCCCTTTCTCTCTTGCTCTCTTTCTGTCTCTCTCTCTCCCCCTTTCTCTTTCTCTCTCTGTCTCTCTCTCTATGTCTGTCTGCCTGGTGTACCTACATCAGCACTCTGGAATTTACCTACAAAGCATGAATTACAGACATCTCATGAAGACACGCGTGTGTCTCCCCCACCCAGGACTGGCTTCGTGGACGTGCAGGCCTCACGTTTGGACAGAAATCGCACCAGGACGGGCCCTGTGCTTGGTGGAACGCTCAGAGGTTGCCACCTTAAAACCCTGAATCACTTTTAGAACAAAAGGCCCTTATTTTGCTCCGCACCCGACAAACGGTGTAGCCGGCTCGGCCGCCCACAGACACGTGAAGAAAGGTGCCCACAATGGACTGAATGTCTGCATGGCCCCTAAATTCCCACATGGCATCCTCACCCCCAGGCGTGGTGTTAGGAGGTGGGACCCTCATGAAGGGGGTCAGTGACCTTGTAAAAGGGACCCCAGAGAATTTCCTCGCCCGTCTTCCACCACGTGAAGGCCCCTTGAAAAAGGTGCCGTCTATGAACCAGAAAGTCGGTTCTCGGCAGACGTTGACCCTGCCAGGCCTGTGAAAGTAAATTGCTGCTGTTTCTAAGCCTCCCAGTGCAGGCCGGGCCTGGTGTCCCTACGTCAGCCGTCTGGAATTTACCTAGAAATTACCTAGAAAGCATGAATCGGAGACATTTCATGAAGAGTCTGATCGTGGGATTAGATCGTGGGATCAGATCGTGGGATCACGTCCGTCATCCCAGCACTTTGGGAGACCCGGGCGGGCGGATCACCCGAGGTCAGGAGTTCCAGACCATCCTGGCCAACGTGGTGAAACCCCGTCTCGACTAAAAATACAAAAAAGTAGCCAGGCGTGGTGGCGGGCGTCTGTAGTCCCAGCTGCCTGGGAGGCTGAGGCAGGAGAATGGCGTGAACCCGGGAGGCGGAGGTTGCAGTGAGTCAAGAACTCGCCACCGCCCTCCAGCCTGGGCCACAGAGTAAGACTCTGTCTCAAAAACAAAAACAAAAAAAGCCTCCGATGCATCTTGGGTGATGGACACAGCCCAAGTCAGACGTCTCCGGACGCTGTTTCCATCCCCACAAAGCATCGCCACGGAAGGCACTCAGGGTATGTGCATGTTTGAGTTGTGGGCGGACTCCAGACACCTGAGGCACTTCTCTGCACTTTGCAAGACGTGAAGACGCCAGTGCCTGCGGGAGTGTTGAACCAGGACAGCCTCTGCACACACACACACACACACACACACAGAGACACACACATGTGCACACACACAAGTGCACACACACACAGAGAGACACACATGTGTGTATGCACACACTCGTGCACATACAGAAACACACACGTGCACACACAGACACACACAGACACACAGATACACACATGTGTGCACACACCGACACACATGTGAAGACATACATGTGCACACACAGACACACGTGCATGCAGACATACACACACGTGCACACACACAGACATTAATGCACGCACAAACACGTGCACACATGTAGGCACACACAGACACACATGTACACACACATACACACACGTGTGCACACATGTGCACATACTGACACACACGTGAAGACGTACACTCACATGTGCACACACACAGACACACATGTGCACACACTGACACACACGTGAAGACGTACAGACACTCACATGTGCACACACACAGACACACATGTGCACACACAGACACAGGGACACACAGACACCCTCCATGTCAGAACCAAGAGCTGGTTGTTCTACTGTTGGGGGTAAAAAGGAGAGGTTTGGGGTGTGAGATGAGGAGGTTTACATCTCATACACACCCTCCAGATAGGAACCAAATCCTGGGCGTTCTACCTTTGGGGGGTAGAAAGGAGAGGTTTGGGGTTTGAGACGAGGAGGTTTACATCTCATACACACCCTCCACCAACCAAATCCGGACTAGGGGGTTAAAACGAAGGTTTGGGGTGGGAGTTCTCATACTAGATAGGAACCAAATGCTGACAGTTCTACCTTTGGGGGGTAGAAAGGAGAGGTTTGGGGTTTGAGATGAGGAGGTATTGGTCTTGCAGGCACCCACCACATCAGAACCAAAAGCTGAGAGTTCTACTGTTGGGGGTAAAAAGGTAAGGTTTGGGTTTGAGACGAGGAGGTATATATGTTATACACACCCTACAGATTGGAACCAAATGCTGGGAGCTCTACCTTTTGGGGGTAAAAAGGAGAGGTTTTGGGGTTTGAGACGAGGAGGTATTGGTCTTGCAGGCACCCACCTCATCAGAACCAAGAGCTGGGAGTTCTACTGTCGAGAGCTACAAAGGGAAGATCAGAAACAAACACCAAGAAAGAAAGAAAGAAAAACAGCGTTCCCTGCCCGAATGGCCTTTTCCCCCTGGGTGTCCCATTTTCCGCTGCGCAGGGAACGCAGAGGGCCGCAGACTTGCAGGCAGCCATCCGTGGTTCTGGTGCAGGCAAGACCAGACCTCCCCGTGGAGAAGTGGCCGGAGGGTCCGTCTGAACCCGTGGCCGTCACAGCAGAGTGGGAGGCTGCCCTGGGACTCAAAGTCCACGACCAGAGGATGGACGGTTCTGGTTCTTCTCGACAAGCCCTGAGGGTCCCCAGCTCTCCAAACTCCGACATCCAGTTGCCCTTGGCACTTGGCCTTCCCGGGACCTGCTGCTGAATCTGCATAAACCTTTCCCTCCACCCCAGCCTCTCCACGCTTTCAGTCAATTACAAGACACTTCTTCCCCCTTTTTATTTATGTATTTATTTTTAACAGAGTCTGGCTCTGTCGCCCGGGCTGGAGGGCAGTGTCCGGATCTCGGCTCACTGCAGCCTCCACCTCCCGGGTTCACACCGTTCTCCTGCCTCAGCCTCCCGAGTAGCTGCGATCACAGGCACCTGCCACCCCATCCGGCTAATATTTTGTATTTTTAGTAGAGACGGGGTTTCACCGTGTTGGCCAGGCTGGTCTCGATCTCCTGACCTCGTGATCCGCCCGCATCGGCCTCCCAAAGTGCTGGGATGACAGGTGTGAGCCACCGCGCCCGGCCGTCTTCCCTCCTTTTGTCTCTGATATCCATGGCTCTCCCAGCCTCCACATTCCTTGACTATCCCACAGGTCCAACGCGGGCTTCAGCCTATTGTCATCTCACTGGTATTTTATTTCATTTATTTTATTTTATTTTATTTTATTTTATATTAGTTTAGTTTAGTTTCGTTTTGTTTATGTTTTGTTTTGTTTTATTTTATTTTATTTATTTTATTTTATTTTATTTTATATTAGTTTAGTTTAGTTTCGTTTTGTTTATGTTTTGTTTTATTTTATTTTATTTTATTTATTTTATTTATTTTATTTTATTTTATATTAGTTTAGTTTAGTTTCGTTTTGTTTATGTTTTGTTTTATTTTATTTTATTTTATTTATTTTATTTATTTTACTTTATTTTATATTAGTTTAGTTTAGTTTCGTTTTGTTTATGTTTTGTTTTATTTTATTTTATTTATTTTATTTTATTTTATTTTATTTTGAGGTGGAGTCTCGCTCTGTCACCCAGGCTGGAGTGCAATGACACGATCTCAGCTCACCACAACCCCCACCTCATGGGTTCTCCACCAATTCTCCTGCCTCAGCCTCCCGAGTAGCTGCGATCACAGGCACCTGCCACCTCGCCCGGCTAATATTTTGTATTTTTAGTAGAGACGGGGTTTCACCGTGTTAGCCAGGCTGGTCTTGATCTCCTGACCTTGTGATCTGTCCGCCTCGGCCTCCCAAGGTGCTGGGATGAGAAGCGTGAGCCTCCGCGCCCGGCCCGCTTCCCTCCTTTTGTCTCTGATATCCATGGCTCTCCCAGCCTCCACATTCCTTGACTATCCCACAGGTCCAACGCGGGGTTCAGCCTATTGTCATCTCACTGGCATTTTATTTTATTTTATTTTATTTTATTTTATGTTAGTTTAGTTTTTGTTTTGTTTTATTTTATTTTATTTTATTATTTTATTTTGAGATGGAGTCTCAGTCTGTCACCCAGGCTGGAGTGCAATGGCCCGATCTCGGCTCACTACAACCTCTGCCTCCCGGGTTCAAGCAATTCTCCTGCCTCAGCCTCCTGAGTAGCCGGGACTATAGGCACCTGCCACCACGTCTGGCTAATTTTTTGTATTTTTGGTAGAGACGGGCTTTCACCATGTTGGCCACGCTGGTCTTGAACCCCTGACCTCGTGATCCGCCCACCTCGGCCTCCCAAAGGGCTGGGGTGTCAGGCGTGAGCCACCGCACCTGGTATTTTTATAAAAACCACGTTGCACCTTGAAATCTGCCTCTCTGTTCAGTTTCCCAGCGAGGAAGTGGGTCCTGGCCCTCCAGTGGCCGCCGTCACACCTCTGGGGCCTCAGGTACCACTGGATCAAATTCCTGTCAGTCTTTGGATGTTTTTTTTTTTTTCTTATTGGGGGGGCTCAGTCATGAAACACCGGCTGCTCCTCCAACAAAGAGCCAGAGCCAGCTCCCGACCGGACGCATCGTCACAAAAGGACAAAAGGCTTCCAGACGCTGGATGGGCCCCACCCGGGGGTCACCCACCTGCTCTCTCCACCAGAACAAAGCAGCCTGTGAAAAGGCCGGGAGCCGTGGCACCATATTCTCCTCCTAAATCCACCCTTGGAAGGTATCATCTAACCGGGCCGACCATAAAAACTGGCCTTCCCCAGGTATCCCTCGGAAGGCGGGCTTGTGGGAACACAGGTCTCCTTTCAGGAGGGAGATTAGCTCGCCACATGTGTCACGGGCTCTCAGGAAACAGGGCTCTCTCGCTCTCTCTCAAAAGAAAAAGAAAAAGAAAAAGAGAAAAAAAGAGCTGGGTGTTGCAACCTGCAGCTGCTGGTCTGTTGCAGGGGCTGAGACGTGGGCCCAGCATATCCCCTGGAGGAATCCACAGCCAGGGGCGGGGGCCCCTCAGAAATGGTCCAGGAGGGAGGGGGACGCAGGGGAGCCTGTGTTTTGCCCTCTGATGGTGGCTGCGTTTATCAAGATCAGGGAACTGGGCCTTACACAGTTTGCCTCCAGGGCCTGAACCATCCCTCCCTCCTCCCTCCTCCCTCCTCCCTCCCTCTCTCCTCCTTCCTTCCTTCCTTCCTTCCTTCCCTCCTTCCTTCCTTCCTCCCTTCCTTCCTCCCTTCCTTCCTCCCTTCCTTCCTCCCTTCCTTCCTTCCTTCCTTCCTTCCTTCCTTCCTTCCTTCCTTCCTCCTTCCTTCCTTCCTTCCTTCCTTCCTTCCCTCCTTCCTTCCTTCCTTCCTTCCTTCCTTCCTTCCTTCCTTCCTTCCTTCCTTCCTTCCTTCCTTCCTTCCTTCCTTCCTTCCCTCCTCCCTTCCTTCCTCCCTTCCTTCCTCCCTTCCTTCCTCCCCTTCCCCTTCCTTCCTCCCTCCTTCCTCCCTTCCTTCCTTCCCTCCTTCCTTCCTTCCTTCCTTCCTTCCTTCCTTCCCCTCCTTCCTTCCCTCCTTCCTTCCCTCCTTCCTTCCTTCCTTCCCTCCTTCCTTCCTTCCTTCCTTCCTTCCCTCCTTCCTTCCTTCCTTCCTCCTTCCTTCCTCCCTTCCTTCCTCCCTTCCTTCCTCCCTTCCTTCCTTCCTTCCTTCCCTCCTTCCTTCCTTCCTTCCTTCCTTTTCCCTTTCTTCTTTCTTTCCTTCTTTCTTTCTTCTTTCTCTTTCCTTTTTTCTTTCTTTCTGTTTCTCTCTTTCTCTTTCTTCTTTCTTTCTTTCTTCTTTCTCTTTCCTTTTTTCTTTTTTCTCTCTTTTTTCTTTCTCTCTTACTCTGTTTCTCTTTCTTTCTTCTTTCTTCTTCCTCTTTCTTTCTCTTTCCTTTTTTCTTTCTTTCTTTCCCTCTCTTTCCTTTCTTTCTTCTTTCTCTTTCCTTTTTTCTTTCTTTCTTTCTCTGTTTCTCTCTCTCTCTTTCTTCTTTCTTTCTTCTTTCTCTTTGTTTCTTTCTCTTTCCTTTTTTCTTTCTTTCTTTCCCTCTCTTTGTCTTTCTTTCTTCTTTCTCTTTCCTTTTTTCTTTCTTTCTCTGTTTCTCTCTCTTTCTCTCTCTCTTTCTTCTTTCTCTTTGTTTCTTTCTCTTTCCTTTTTTCTTTCTTTTTCTTTCTTTCTCTGTTTCTCTGTCTCTCTTTCTCTCTCTTTCTTTCTTTCTTGTTTCTTTCATTCTTCTTTTTTCTTCTTACTTCTTCCTCTTTCTCTTTCCTTTTTTTCTTTCTTTCTTTCTCTTTCTCTCTTCTTTCTTCTTTCTCTTTCCTTTTTTCTTTCTTTCTCTCTTCCTCTCTCTGTCTTTCTTCTTTCTTTCTTTCTTCCTTCTCTTTCTTTCTTTTTAAAGAACTAGGGTCTTGCTCTGTCACTCAGGCTGGAGTGCAGAGGTGCAATCATAGCTGCCAGCAGCCTCCACCTCCCTGGCTCACGCTATCCTCCCACCTCAGCCTTCTGAGTAGCTGGGACCACAGATGCATGCGCCGTGCCTAATATTTTTCTGCCCTTTCTAAAGACGGGGTGTCGTGACGTTGCCCAGGCTGGTCTTGAACTCCTGGCCCCCAACGATCTTCCTGCCTCGGCCTCCCAAAGTGCTGGGATGATAGGCGTGAGCCAGTGTGCTTGGCCTTTACTTTCCTTTTGCTTCTACCTTTTAAACTTTCATTAATCAATTAATTCATTCATTCATTCATCATCTTCCCAAAATCCTGAGAATACTTACAACAAAACACATGCAGTGGCCGGGCCCAGTGGCTCACCCCTGTCATCCCAGCCCTTTGGGAGGCCGAGGCAGGGAGATCACCTGAGGTCAGGGGTTTGACACAAGCCTGGCCAACATGGAAAAATCCCGTTTCTACTAAAAATAAAAAATTAAAAAAAAAAAAAAATGAGCCGGGCATCGTGACGGGCGCCTGTAATCCCAGCTACTCGGGAGACTGAGGCGGGAGAATCACTGGAATGCAGGAGGCGGAGGTTGTCGTGAGCCAAGATCGCACCACGACACTCCAGTCTGGGCGACCCGGGTAAGATCGCATCATTGCACTCCAGCGGGGGGAACAGAGCTAAAGTCCATCTCGAACACAAAACAAGACAAAACAAAACACACACACACAAAATGCATCTTTAACTCACATAGGAGCAGAGGTCAAGACTGAGGCGGGTCCATTCAGAGGATGACTTTCAGGGGAGTGGCAACTTCAGCTCTGGGCTTCCCGGCAGCCATGGCGAAAAGGGAAAGACGTGCCACTTATGACCGGATCTGTCCCGTGCTCTGTTCTTGGGAGAGAGATGTTCTCCTCAGTCGTGTAGTCTAACAGCAGGTAGTGGGTTCATGTTTTTACCCCCCCCCCAACAGATATGTCTGCGGACGCTCACTACCTGTGAATGGGGTATTATCGAGAAATAGGGCGTTTGCAGATGTAATGAGGTTGAGATGACGTGGTACTGGTGGAAGGTGGGTCGTAATTCAACGACGGTGACTTTCAATCATTCCCCACTTCGTTCCTTAATTCACAGGGATCTGATTTTTTTTTTACCTTTAGTACAACTTTGCAACAAGGAGCCCTCTAGGTTCCAACCCTGGGATCTCTACCCAGTGTCTGTGCCTCCCTGACCAGCAGTGGGGTCTGGCGAGCCCTATTTTTTTCTTTTTCTTTTTCTTTTTTTTGAGATTGAGTCTCGCTCTGTCACCCAGGCTGGAGCACAGTAGTGTGATCTCAACTCACTGCAACCTCCGCCTCCTGGGTTCGAGTGATTCTCCCGCCTCAGCCTCCCGAGTAGCTGGGATTACAGGTGCCCACCACCACGTCCAGCTAATTTTCTGTATTTTTGGTAGACATGGGGTTTCACCGTGTTGGCCAAGACTGACCTCGTGGTCCGCCCACCTTGGCCTCCCAAAGGGCTGGGATTACAGGTGTGAGCCGCCGCGTCCGGCTGGCAGTGCTGTTTATACCGCTCTCCTATCGCATCTCTAAGACTCTAAGGCTATAGCAGCTCCTCCAATCTCCTCCTTGGCAGACTCCTCAGTTTCCTGGACTGTCCATGCCTCCAGGCTGAGCGCGGTGAAATCAAACAGCGTCACAAAGTATCTGCAATGCTAACGTCACCCCCACCAACCACCACAGGCCTTACACTGCTGATTACTCTTTCAGCAGTGTCATAGCCATGTCATAGCCAGTGTCATAGCCATGTCATAGCCCTAAATGATCACCTAGCGTCCACCACAAATGTCTTTTTAGGATGAATCACACACTTTCAGACCACCTAGATAGATCTACACAGCTCTACTGCGTCCCCAGGTATGTACACAAGCACAGGACTGCGACATATTTCTTCACACATGCAAAAAAAATCCACAGACACACCTGCAGTGCATCCACAGATGTGTACACAGTACATAACAACAGCTACATGCTTCCACACACATGCAGGGCGTCTACTGACACCAGCACTCTGCAGAATATCTATACAACGCTACATGCCGGAAGGACGACAGCAGACACCTACACACCTGAAGGGCATCTATGGACATCCACACACCCGCAGGGCATCTACAGACATTTACACACATAGAGGGTGTCTACAGACATCTGCACACCTGCAGGGCATCTAAGACATCTACACACATAGAGGGTGTCTACAGACATCTGCACACCTTCGGGGTGTCTACAGTCTACACACCTGCAGGGCATCTACAGACACGTACACATCCGCTGGGTGTCTACAGACATCTACACACCTGCAGGACATCTACAGACATCTACACACATAGAGGGTGTCTACAGACATCTACACACCTGCAGGGCATCTACAGACAGCTACACACATAGAGGGTGTCTACAGACATCTACACACCTGCAGGGCATCTACAGACAGCTACACACATAGAGGGTGTCTACAGACATCTACACACCTGCAGGGCATCTACAGACAGCTACACACATAGAGGGTGTCTACAGACATCTGCACACCTTCGGAATGTCTACAGTCTACACACCTGCAGGGCATCTACAGACACGTACACATCCGCTGGGCACCTACAGACATCTACACACCCGCAGGGCAACTACAGGCATCTACACACATAGAGGGTGTCTACAGACATCTACACACCTAGAGGGCATCTACAGACAGCTACACACATAGAGGGTGTCTACAGACATCTACACACCTTCCGGGTGTCTGCAGTCTACACACCTGCAGGACATCTACAGACATCTACACACATAGAGGGTGTCTACAGACATCTACACACCTGCAGGGCATCTACAGACATCTACACACATAGAGGGTGTCTACAGACATCTGCACACCTTCGGAATGTCTACAGTCTACACATCTGCAGGGCATCTACAGACACGTACACATCCGCTGGGCACCTACAGACATCTACACACCTGCAGGACATCTACAGACATCTACACACATAGAGGGTGTCTACAGACATCTCCACACCTTCCGGGTGTCTACAGACACCCATACACCTTCAGGGCGTCTACAGACATCTCCATACACAAGAACATCTTTCGGACTGTGTCCTGCAAACTTCCGGTGTTAACCACATTTCTCAGGAAAGCGTCTGAAACACTCGCAGTGTTTTGGGACACGGCGCCTCAGGTGTGGCAGGTCCAGATCCAGGCGCGCCGTAAAAGCTTTTCACATCGCGCTGCGTCTTCCGGAGGAGCCGGCCGTTCGGCTGTGTGTGCACGTAACTGGGGGGAACCCTCGTATTGTCTGTGTGTCCCCAGGGGAGTGATGATTCCGTTAACCACCCTGAACTCCGATGTCTGTTCCAGGCCAGACCCCAGAAGACAGATGGGTCCTCACGAGGCCACGGTATCAGCACGACCTCTTTTGCCACCAAGTCGTCGGCGTTAGCAAATGGCTCGTGATTGCGTATCTGGGGGCAGAAGGACGGTGCTGTGTGCTGTTATTAGGATATTGATTTTCAGTGACACCCTGTCCCTTGGAGCTGTCGGTGTATCTTCGGCTTGAACGACAGAGCAGTTTCTGGAGGGTATGCAAAGGGCACTTTCTGGAGGGTGTGCAAAGGGCACCTTGCCCAGCTAAGTTTTTTTATTTATTTTATTTTATTTTTATTTTTATTTTTTATTTTTGTTTATTTATTTTATTTTATTTTATTATTTTTTTTTTGAGACGGAGTCTCGCTCTGTCGCCCAGGCAGTGGCCACATCTCAGCTCACTGCAAGCTCCGCCTCCCGGGTTCCCGCCATTCTCCTGCCTCAGCCTCCCGAGTAGCTGGGACTACAGGCGCCGCCACCTCGCCCGGCTAGTTTCTCGTATTTTTAAAGGGCCGCAGATGTCACAGGTGTAGCGAGTCCCTCTTTCTCTCAGCCTGGGTTTGGGATACGTCCGGGGCACACCTGCTGTGTGCAACGTGCAAGACAGGTGTTGGCGGAGAGAGTGGGGAAGGAGGTGAGATCCCTGTTGTTAACGCTGAAAAACACAATATACACATTTACAAAGGGGAAGGAGACTTTATGTGTTATAAAGAGTGACAGGGCCGGGCGTGGCGGCTCACGCCTGTCATCCCAGCACCTTGGGAGGCTGAGGCGGGCGGATCACCTGAGGTCAGGAGTTTGAGACCAGCCTGGCCAACAGGGTGAAACTCCGTCTCTCCTAAAAATAATAAAATTAGCTGGGCGTAGTGGCAGGTACCTGTCATTCCAGCTACTCGGGAGGCTGAGGCAGGAGAATCGCTGGAACCCGGGAGGCGGAGGTTGCAGTGAGCCGAGATCGTGCCACTGCACTCCAGCCTGGGTGACAGACCAAGACAAAAAAAAAAAAGAAAAACAGAAACAATTTTGCAGTGACTTCAGGACAAGCATTTTATTCTTCCCAATGGCCTCCTAAGAAAGGGGGAAAGAAAAGCAGAAACAGCACATTGGGAGGCCGAGGCAGGTGCATCACCTGAGGTCAGGAGTTCGAGACCAGCCTGGCCAACATGGCGAAACCCCGTCTCTAATAAAAATATAAAAATCAGCCAGGCGTGGTGGCAGGTGCCTGTCATTCCAGCTACTCAGGAGGCTGAGGCAGGAGAATGGCTTGAACCCGGGATGTACAGGTTGCAGTGAGCTGAGATCGCGTCATTGCACTCCAGCCTGGGCGACAGAGCGAGACCCTCTCTCAAAAAGAGAAAAAAAGAGAAAAACAGAAACAATTTTGCAGCAACTTCGGGGAAAGCATTTTGTTCCTCCCAATGGCCTCCTAAGAAAGGGGGAAAAGAAAAACAGAAACAGCACATTGGGAGGCTGAGGCAGGTGCATCACCTGAGGTCAGGAGTTCGAGACCAGCCTGGCCAACACGGTGAAACCCCGTCTCTAATAAAAATACAAAAATCAGCCAGGCGTGGTGGCAGGTGCCTGTCATCCCAGCTACGCGGGAGGCTGAGACAGGAGAATGGCTTGAACCCGGGATGTACAGGTTGCAGTGAGCCGAGATCACGTCATTGCACTCCAGCCTGGGAGACAGAGCGAGACGCTCTCTCAAAAAGAAGAAAAACAGAAACAATTTTGCAGCAACTTCAGGGCAAGCATTTTATTCCTCCCAACGGGCTGCTAAGAAAGGTAGAATCCCCGCCCCTCCCCCGCCCCCCGTCCCCCAGGCCCAGGCACACACATGATTACTTTGTGTTTGCAGCAGGAAGAAAAACTTCAAAGTAAGTCTCTTGATTGTATTCCTCTTCTATCCCCCCCGGCTTCGTCCCTTATAACCATTATTTAATGAATTTTTATTAGAAAAGCATGGCCGTGCTTATGAATTTTTTTCTTCCCTCTGAAACCGGGAGGGGAGCGTGTTTTCGCTGGCATTAGCCTCTGTGTGTTTTAATAACAGGTTGCACCGAAGTTCACTCTGAAGTCATAAGCTCAGGGAAACCGTAGGCCTCATTCCGGAGCAAGGGACCCCCCTTTGAAGTGAAGAAAGCAAATGGGAGCACGTCCGCCCCGGGTCCCCACTGCCCCCCTTCCCACCCCACCTCTGTCTTTCTTCCTCCGACTTTCCACCCTCTCCCGGGACCGGAGGAAGGACGAGAAAGGGTGAAGGCGAATATTCCCTTTTCTTTTTCCCACAATGAAATCACTGCGATGTGGCTTGACGTTTTATTTTTTGTCCTCCCTGCAGGAAACGTTAAAAGACAAACACGGACGGGGATCTGTTTCTAAAGTAAGATTTCTTTGTGTGTTTATTGATTGATTGATCTACTCATGTATGGTGAGACGGAGTCTCGCTGCATCGCCCAGGCTGGAGTGCAGTGGTGCAATCTCGGCTCACTGCAGCGTTTGCCTCCCGGGTTCAAACGATTCTCCTGCCTCAGCCTCCCGGGTAGCTGGGATGACAGGCACCTGCCACCACGTCCAGCTAATTTTGTATTTTTAGTAGAGACGGGGTTTCACCATCTTGGCCAGGCTGGTCTCGAACCCCTGACCTGAGATGATCCACCTGCCTCAGCCTCCCAAAGTGCTGGGATGACAGGCCTGAGCCACCACGCCCTGCCAGGGTCTGTTTTAAAAGTAATATTTATTTATTTATATTTATTTATTTATTTACTTTGAGACGGAGTTTCACTCTTGTTGCCCAGGCTGGAGTGCAACGGTACGATCTCGGCTCACCGCAACCTCCACCTCCTGGATTCAAGCCATTCTCCTGCCTCCGCCTCCCGGGTAGCTGGGATGACAGGCTCCTTCCACCACGCCCGGCTAATTTTGTATTTTTTACTAGAGACGGGGTTTCATCTCATTAGTCAGGCTGGTCTCGAACTCCTAACCTGAGATGATCGACCTGCCTCAGCCTCCCAAAGTGCTGGGATGACAGGCGTGAACCACCGCGCCCGGCCAGATTGTATTACTTCACCCCTCTCCCCCGATATCACCGCCACGCCAAATGCATACATGAAAGCCCTAAAGTCCAGTACCTCGCAATGGGGCTTTATTTGGGGAAAAAAGTCTTTATTTGCCGAGGAAGTAAGTGAAGATGAGTTGGTCCCCGTCCCGTATGACTGGTGTCTTCGTAAGAAGCAGACATGATACTCAGAGTCCTTCTGAGACACAGAAGAGGAGACACAGACCCAGAGGAGGAGGCCACGTGGAGACGGAGGCAGAGACTGGAGTGATGCGGCCACAAGCCCAGGGACGCCTGGAGCCCCCAGGAGCTGGGAGAGGCAGGAAGGAGCCTCCCCTAGAGGCTCCAGAAAGAACCAGACACAATTGCAGTGGGTTGGGATGGTGACCTCAAAAGATCTGTCCATGTCCTAACCCGTAGACTTGTGAATAGAATCTCATTTAGAAAGAAGGTCTCTGCGGGTGTCATTCAGTTGAGTATCTTGAGATGAGATCACCCAGGATTAGCTCAGCTCTAAATGGAATGACAGGTGTCCTTGTAAGAGACAGAAGAGGAGACACAGACACAGAGGAGGAGGCCACGTGGAGACGGAGGCAGAGACTGGAGTGATGCGGCCACAAGCCCAGGGACGCCTGGAGCCCCCAGGAGCTGGGAGAGGCAGGAAGGAGCCTCCTCTGGAGCCTCTGGAGGGAACCTGGCCCTGAAAGGCCTTGATCTCAGCCTCTGGTCTCCAAGATCTCACCTGCCTTGGGCCTCCCAAAGTGCTGGGATTATAGGCGTGAGCCACCGACCGCGCCCAGTTCCTGACTGTCTTTCACCCCTTCCCAGGGAACAGCGTGTTTGCCAATTTGCAACACAATGCACTTGCAATGATAGTCTAAATTGTTTAGATTAAGGCGGGGTGACTGGCTCACTTTGCCAGGGACATTAAAATAAATCATTTTTTTTTTTTAAAAAAACCCTGGAGAACTGAGGATCTCACGGTCTAAACCCTTCCAGATGGGAGCAACACAGACCGGAGAAGCAGGTGTATGCAGAATTCCCCTCAAGATGCACACACAGCCCCCACCTCCCAGGTGCAGGGACCTTAGTCAGTGCGTGATGTCCCTTGGGAGTTCGGCTGAGCTGGAGACACCTGGGCCTCCAAGTGTCACGGTAGTTGATTAAGGCTACAGACTGAGGCCGGGCACAGTGGCCCGTGTCCGTAATCCCAGTGCTTTGGGAGGCTGAGACAGGGAGGATCGCTTGAGGCCAGGAGTTTCAGACCAGCCTGGGCAACATAGTGAGTTCCCGTCTCTACAAAAAATAAAAAAACTGGCCGGGCGCGGTGGCTCACGCCTGTCATCCCAGCACTTTGGGAGGCCGAGGTGGGCGGATCACGAGGTCAGGAGATCGAGACCATCCTGGCTAACACGGTGAAACCCCGTCTCTACTAAAAAATACAAAAAAACTAAAAAGGTGGCGGGCGCCTGTAGTCCCAGCTACTCAGGAGGCTGAGGCCGGAGAATGGCGTGAACCCGGGAGGCGGAGCTTGCAGTGAACTGAGATCCGGCCACTGCACTCCAGCCTGGGCGACAGAGCGAGACTCCGTCTCAAAAAAAATAAATAAAATAAAATAAAATAAATAAAATAAACAAAAATAAAAAAATAAAAATAAATAAAATAAATAAAAAAACTTAGCTGGGCAAGGTGTTGCTGCACTCCAGCCTGGGCGACAGGGCGAGAAAATCAGCCTAAAGAGAATGGCAGAGCTTTTAATCTCTTACTGAGACAGCTCAGGCAAGATGGTAAATGGGACCAAGAACCAGTCCCCACCCCATTCCATTTTTATTCACAGAAATGACATTAATTAGCAGGGCGCAGTGGCTCACGCCTGCAAACCCAGCAGTCTGGGAGACTGAGGTGGGCCAATCACCTGAGGTCAGGAGTTCGAGACCAGCCTGGCCAACATGAGGAAACCCCCTCTCTACTAAAAATACAAAAATTAGCTGGGCCAGGTGGCAGGTGCCTGTCATCCCAGCTATGCGGGAGGCTGAGGCAGGAGAATCACCTGAACCCAGGAGGCGGAGGTTGCAGGGAGCTGAGATCACGCCACTGCACTCCAGCCTGGGAGACAGAGCGAGACTCCGTCTCGAGAAAACCCAGCACCTGCACTGCTGACCAGCACTCAATAGTAGGTGATCAATAAACGTCTGTTGAATGCACAAGAGAATGAAATAACCTCGCACCTGCGTTGCTGACAAGAGCTCAGTAGGTGATCAATAAAAGTCGCCAGAATGCATGAGAGAATGAATTAGTGAAATAACCTCGCACCTGCGTTGTTGACTGGCACTTAGTAGGTGATCGATAAAGGTCCATTGAATACTCAAGTGAATGAATGAATGAAATAACTCTGCACCTGCGTTGCTGACCAGCACTTGGTAGGTGATCAATAAAAGTCCCCTGAATGCAGGACAGAAGGAATAAGTGACATAACCTCGCACCTGCGTTGCTGACTGGCGCTTAGCAGGTGACAAATAAAGGTTCATTGAATGCACAAGGGAATGAATGAATGAAATAGCCCTGCACCTGCGTTGCTGACCAGCACTTAGTAGGTGATCAATAACGTTCATTGAATGCATGAGAGAATGAACGGAGGAAATATGATAACTTAACCCCACACCTGTGTTGCTGACCAACACATAGTGGGTGATCAATAAAGGTTCATTGAATACTCAAGTGAATGAATGAATGAAATAACTCTGCACCTGCGTTGCTGACCAGCACTTAGTAGGTGATCAGTAAAAGTCCCCTGAATGCATGAGAGAAGGAATAAGTGACATAACCTTGCACCTGCGTTGCTGACTGGCGCTTAGTAGGTGACAAATAAAGGTTCATTGAATCCAGGAGGGAATGAATGAATGAAATAACCCTGCACCTGCGTTGCTGACCAGCACATAGTAGGTGATCAATAAAGGTTCATTGAATGCATGAGAGAATGAATGGAGGAAGTGCAATAACTTAACACCACACTTGTGTTGCTGACCCGCACGTAGTAGGTGATCAATAAAGTTTCATTGAATGCACAAGCGAATGAATGAATGAATGAAATAACCCTGCACCTGCGTTGCTGACCAGCACTTAGTAGGTGATCAATAAAAGTCCCCTGAATGCATAAGAGAAGGAATAAGTGACATAACCTCGCACCTGCGTTGCTGAACAACACATAGTAGATGGTCAATAAAGGTTCATTGAATGCACGAGAAAATGAACGAATGGAATAACCCTGCACCTGCGTTGCTGACCAGCACTTAGTAGGTGATCAGTAAAAGTCCCCTGAATTCAGAGAGAAGGAATAAGTGACATAACCTCGCACCTGCGTTGCTGACCAACACATAGTAGGTGATCAATAAAGGTTCATTGAATGCACAAGCGAATGAATGAACCTGCGTTGCTGACCAGCACTTAGTAGGTGATCAATAAAAGTCCCCTGAATTCATGAGAGAAGGAATAAGTGATATAACCTCACACCTGTGTTGCTGACTGGCACTCAGTAGGTGACAAATAAAGGGGGGAGTGGGGAGGGGAGGAGAGGGGAGGCGATGAGAGGAGGACAGGGGAGGGGGAGGAGAGGGGAGATGGGAGGGGAAGGGAGGGGGATGAGAGGGAGAGGAGGGAGGAGGGGGGGGGAGGAGGAGAGGGGAAGGGAAGGGAGGGAGAGGAGGGGAGTAAGGGAGGGGAGGAGACAAGGGGAGGGGAGGAGAGGGGAGAAGGGGGGAGGGGAGTAGGGAGGGAAGGGGAGGAGAGGAGGGGAAGAGAGGGGAGGGGATGAGAGGAGGAGAGGGGAAGGGAGGGGGAGGAGAGGGAGGGAAAGGGGGAGGGAAGCAGAGGAGAAGGGGAGGAAGGCTGAGGAGGAGGGAGGAGAGGGGAGGGGAGGCGGGGGAGGGGACGGGAGTATGGGAGGGGGAGACGGGGAAGGGAGAAGAGGAGAGGGGAGGAAGGGAAGGGAAGGCAAGGGAGGAAAGGGAGGGGAGGGGGAAGGGGGAGGGGAGCAAGCGGGGAGTGGAAGGGAGGAGAGTGGAGGGAAGGGAGGGAAGGGATGAGGGGAGGGGAGGGGAGGGAGGGGGAGGGGGGAGGGGGGGGGGGGGGGAGTGAGGGGGAAGACAGGGAAGGGAGAAGAGGAGAGAGGAGGAAGGGAGGGGAGGAGAGGAGGGGAGGGGAAGGGAGGGGGACAAGAAGGAGGGGAGGGAGGAGGGAAGCAGAGGAGAGGGGAGGGGAGGAGAGGAGGGGAGGAGGGAAGGGGATGAGGGGAGGTGAGGAAGGGGGGAGGGAGGGAGGGGAGAGGAGAAATTCAGCCGATGACCTGTCAGTGTAGTAGCCACAGGGACCAGAATCCGTTTGGTGGCATCACCGTGAGGGGACAGAAGAAACAGGGTGTGCGGCCCCCACGTCCCCTTTGCACCCAAAGAAACTCCGGCGTATTCTCCCTCGTGCACATCCCACGTTCTGGTTTCCGATTCCACCCATTCTTGGCAAAGCAAACCTTCCTGTTTCTCAGGAAAACAAGCAAACCGAAGACCTTCTCGGCCAAGTTCCCAACCTCCCCCTAAAGACACGGACGGTCTTGCTGGCCTGAGGAGCGTCCATGTATCAAAAAGGTCAAAATTCCGCTTCCCTTTAATTCGTAGGATGGTAAGACTCAGGAACACAAAGTACTTGGGAAAGAGAGAGAGAGAGAGAGAAAAAAAAAAAAAGAGCTTGGAATTCCATTCCGGCCAAAAACATTTGAAAACAGTAAGAAGCATGAGACGTGTCCACACTGTGGCCGGCTGGTCATTCCAGGGGCGGCCGAAAGACGCTTTTCTATGGTTCTGCTGTCAAAGACGCTCTTCTTACGGGATAAAAACGCGTCCACAGCACGACCCTTCCCTGGAGACAACCACGAGGTGCATGTTTTTGTTGGTCGTTGGGTCTGTGTTGTGTTGGTCGTGGGCTCAGACTTGGCTGCAGCGCCGGGAGGCAACCGAAATTCTCTGCACCATTAGTCCCCGTAAGAGTGTCAGCCGCAGAGAAGATGGAAAAAGGCAACAAATCCGCAGCCGGAGAAGCCGCCGTCCTGATGGGCTGAAACCCGGAGGTCAGTCTCTCAGATTCCTGAGTCAGACAGAACACAAAGGACCAGGGGCCACAGGAATTCGGAATTCATCGCTGTCAAGTCCTGCAGACCAGGAGTCCCAGATCCAGGTGTCTCAGGGCCGTGTCCCTCCGGAGACTCCAGGGGAGTCCAGATCCTCCCTGCCTCTCCCAGCCCTGGAGACCGGGAGTCCGAGGTCAAGTGATTTTTTTTGAGGCTGAGGCAGGAGAATGGTGTGAACCCGGGAGGCAGAGCTTGCAGTGAGCCCAGATCGCACCACCGCACTCCAGCCTGGGTGACAAAGCGAGACTCTGTCAAAAGGAAGGAAGGAAGGAAGGAAGGAAGGAAGGAAGGAAGGAAGGAAGGAAGGAAGGAAGGAAGGAAGGAAGGAAGGAAGAAAGAAAGAAAGAAAGAAAGAAAGAAAGAAAGAAAGAAAGAAAGAAAGAAAGAAAGGTAAAAGAAAGAAAGAAAAGAAGATGAAGGAAGGTAAAAGAAAGAAAAGAAAGAAGAAAGGAGAAAGAGAAGAAAGAAAGAGAGAAAGAAAGAAAGAAGGAAAGAAAGAAAAAAGGGGAGGGAAGGAAGGAAGAAAAAGGAGGGAAGGAAGGAGAAATAAGAAAGAAAGAAAGTAAAAGAGAAAGAAAGAAAGAGAAAGGAAGGAAGGAAGAAGAAAGAAAGAGGAGGGAAAGAAGGAGAAAGTAAAGAAAGAAAGGAAAGGAAAAAGGGGAAGAAAGGAAGGAAGAAAAAGGAGGGAAGGAAGGAGAAAGAAGAAAGAAAGTAAAAAAGAAAGAAAGAGAGAAAGGAAGGAAGGAGAAAGAAAGAAAGGAAAGAAAAAAGAAAGAAAGAAAAAGGGAAGGAAGGAAAAGGAGAGAAAGAAGGAAGGATAAAGAAGAAAGAAAGAAAGGAAGGAAGGAGGAGAAAGAAAGCAAGAAAGAAAAGAAATAAAGAAAGGAAGGAAGGAAGAAAAAGAAAGAAAGAAAGAAAAAGAAAGAAAGAAAAGAAAGAAAGAAAGAGAGAAAGAAAGAAAGGAAGGAAGAAAGGAAGGAAGGAAGGAAGGAAGGAAGGAAGGAAGGAAGGAAGGAAGGAAGGAAGGAAGGAAGGAAGGAAGGAAGGAAGGAAACATATATACAGACACACACACATACACACACACTCAGAGCAGGGAGATGTGTAGAGAAACGGGAAGCAGACTAAGGGCTGCCCAGGCTAAGCGGGGAAACTTGAGACTGATGGCTCAGTGGTCGTGGATATTTCTTTCCAGCCTGATTAAAAACACTCTGGAGTCTAACGGCGGCTGCCCCGTGGTGCCAACACCCTGAAAGCCACTGATCCTGGTTTCCTACGTGATACGAATTCTGTTGCCGCCACCACAACAACCACCCAAAAAAACGAAATTCAGAGAATGGTTTTCAGAGCAGCCCGGGCACCTGCCCCAGAGGATAATGAATGAGCTCATTAGCACACATGAGTCTGGGGTTGTCCGTGACGACTCAAATAACCCAGAACGCGCCTCTCGTATTTCTCCGTCCGTGTGGAGAAACACGATATTCTGCGAAGCTGTGAAGGTTCCAGACAGATGCAGACGGCTCGCCCACCCAAGTCCATGGGACGCTGGAGTCAACACAGACTGTTGGGAAGATTCGAAAGGCCGGACCCTAAAGTCAGGGGGTCCCAAAGGTGACCTTCAGCCTCACGTCCCTCAACGTCCGAACGCCAGGCGTTTAAAACACAAATCTGTGCCTGTGCCACGTCCAGGACGGCAGCTTCTAGGAGCCCCAGAAAATAGGCGTGGAGCCCCAGATGCTCAAAGTGTCATACAAAAGGTATGAGAGAAATCCAATATCCCATTGCATTCCTGAGACAATTTTAATTTTTTTTAATTAGTTTATTTTTTTTGAGACGGAGTCTCGCTCTCTCGCCCAGGCTGGAGTGCAGTGGCGAGATCTTGGCTCACTGCAAGCTCCGCCTCCCGGGTTCACACCATTCTCCTGCCTCAGCCTCCCGAGTAGCTGGGACTACAGGCACCTGCCACCACGCCCGGCTAATTTTTGTACTTTTAGTAGAGACGGGGTTTCTCCATGTGGGTCAGGCTGGTCTCGAACTCCTGACCTCATGATCCCCCCACCTCGGCCTCCCAAAGTGCTGGGATGACAGGTGTTAGCCACCGCGCCTGGCCTTAAGTTTCCTCTTTGAAAATGGTTCTTCAAGGAAATATATATCTGGGGGCCTGGCTCTCTTTTCTTTCCTGTTGGCTTTTTGTTTTGTTTTCTTGGGAGTGTGGTTTTTTTCGTTGGTTCGTTTGTTTTGTTTTTCGTTTTTGTTTTTTTGAGGCAAAGTTTTGTTATGTCATCCAGGCTGCAGGACAGTGGCTGGATCACGGTTCACCACAGCCTCTACCTCCCGGCCTCCAGCAATCCTCCCACCTCAGCCTCGTGAGTAGCTAGGACTACAGAAACGTGTCACCGCGCCCGGCTAATTTTTGTGTGTTTCTTTTAGAAGTGGGGTGTTGCTATGTTGCCCAGGCTGGGTTCAAATTCCTGAGCTCAAGCGATCTTCCCACATCAGCTTCCCAAAGGGCTGGGATTACAAGTACGAGCCACCATGCCCGGTCCATGGCTCTTTTCTTTTCTTTTTTCTTTTCTTTCTTTCTTTTCCTTCCTTTCTTTTCCTTCCTTTCTCTTCCTTCCTTCCTTTCTTTCTTTCTTTCCTTCTTTCCTTCCTTCCTTCCTTCTCTATTTCCTTCCTTCCTTCTCTATTTCCTTCCTTCCTTCCTTTCTTTTTCTTTCTTTCTTTCTTTCCTTCTTTCCTTCTTTACTTCCTTCTCTATTTCCTTCCTTCCTTCCTTCCTTCCTTTCTTTCTTTCCTTCCTTCCTTCTCTATTTCCTTCCTTCCTTCCTTCCTTCCTTCTTTCTCTCTCTCTCTCTTTCTCTCTCTCTCTCTCTTTCTTTCTTACACAGAATTTCACTCTTTTTGCCCAGGCTGGAGTGCACTGGTGCGATCTCAGCTCACCGCAACCTCTGCCTCCTGGGTTCAAGCGATTCTCCTGACTCAGCCTCCTGAGCAGCTGGGATTACAGGCACCTGCCACCACTCCTGGCTAATTTTGTATTTTTAACAGAGATCGGGTTTCACCGTGTTGGTCAGGCTGGTCTTGAACTGCCAACCTCAGGTGATCTGCCCGCCTTGGCCTTCTCCCAGAGTGCTGGGGTGACCGGCATGAGCCACCGCGCCCATTCGACTCTCTTTTCTATAGCATTTTCATACTTACTAGGCAGCAATTAGCAGTTTGTCTGTATATGGAGAAGTCGTACTCCTGGCTGAGACCGTCGGGTGAGCCTGTTTGTTGCTTCTTTTTACGAGTCTCAAATAAACCAGTGAGAATCCCACGAGGTTCCTACTCATTAAGGCGACGGTCCAGAAAACAACGTGCTTTCCTGAAACTCAAACTCTGCATCGTTAGTCACCGTACTCAGCCTCGCCCCACACATTGTAGAGGACTACGTGCTCGCAAACGAGACGTTCCCAATAAGCCCTGCTCTTGCAAACGAAGCAGGGCGTTCCTTCCCTGCAAACAGGGAGGACAAAGGAGCCAGCTGCAAACAGCAGACCCTGGGGGTTTGTTTATGTGTAAACATCTTGAAAATCCAGAAAGTCAGGGAAAGGTCAGAAAAGCAACAATGTGTCTTGTGACTTGGCAACATTCCACAAACGACTGTATAAAATAAAGCAGAGCACGCCATTCGAGGTGGCCGCCATGTTTGTCTTGTCTTGTGTTGTCTGGTGTGTTCATTCCTTTGTTTAGGAAACACGTGGACCCCAACAACACATGGCTTAGGCAAGAAGAGAAAATCTCAAGCACAATCTCACTCACTCAACACCATCCCCAACCTTCCAGAAACTCAGCCCAGCTCACAATGAAGAGGACCCGTGTGCAAATCCCAGCTTGTAGGACCACCCACCCCAGCCCAGAGGTCTGCCACAGAGGGCAGCCACTGTTATCTGAATAACAGACGTCAGAGGTACCTGGGACCCTTGGAACAGTCCTCTTTCTTGCCAAAAGGCTTTGCCGGTGAGATGAAAGACCTTGAGATGAGGAGATGATCCTGGATTATCTGGGTGGACCCTAAGTCCAGTGACAGGCGTCCTTGTAAGACACAGAAGAGGAGATACAGACACAGAGGGGGAGGCCACGTGGAGACGGAGGCAGAGACTGGAGTGATGCGGCCACAAGCCCAGGGACGCCTGGAGCCCCCAGGAGCTGGGAGAGGCAGGAAGGATCCTCCCCTAGAGCCTCCAGAAGGAAGTGAATACAATTGTAGTGGACGGAACTGTGGTTCTCCTAAAAGCTCTGTCCACATCCTAATTCCCAGAACCTGTGAATGGGACCTTATTTGGAAATAGGGTGTTTGTTATAAAGATCCAGAGATGAGGTAATCCTGGAGTAGGGTGGGTCCTAAATGCAATGACAGGTGTCCTTGTAAGAGACAGAAGAGGAGACACAGACACAGAGGAGGAGGCCACATGGTGATGGACACAGAGACTGGAGTGATGCGGCCACAAGCCCAGGGACGCCTGGAGCCCCCAGGAGCTGGGAGAGGCAGGAAGGATCCTCCCCTAGAGGCTCCAGAAAGAACCAGACACAATTGCAATGGATTGGGATGGTGACATCCAAAAGATCTGTCCATGACCTAACCCGTAGACTTGTGAATAGAATCTCATTTAGAAATAAGGTCTCTGCAGGTGTCATTCAGTTGAGTATCTTGAGAGGAGATCACCCTGGAGTAGGATGAGCTCTAAATAGAATGACAGGTGTCCTTCTAAGAGACAGAAGAGGAGACACAGACACAGAGGAGGAGGCCACGTGGAGACGGACTCAGACACTGGAGTGATGCGGCCACAAGCCCAGGGACACCTGAAGCCCCCAGGAGCTGGGAGAGGCAGGAAGGATCCTCCCCTAGAGCCTTCAGATGGATACAATTGTAGTGGATGGAACTGTGGTTCTCCTAAAAGCTCTGTCCACATCCTAATTCCCAGAACCTGTGAATGGGACCTTATTTGGACATAAGCTTTTTTTTAATTTCACCTTTTTTTTTAGTC
>NC_065598.1:1887500-1967500 GCF_024542745.1 Macaca thibetana thibetana
GGACCACACAGGAGAGCACCACCACGCCTGCCTAATTATTTGATTTTTTTTTTTTGTAGAGATGAGGGTCTTGCTACGTTGCCCAGGCTGGTCTCAATCTCCCGGGCTCAAGGGATCTGGCCGCCTCAGCCTCCCCAAGTGCTTGGATTACAGATATGAGCCACCGAGCCCAGCCTGCATTTTTCTTATTACGCGGCTGCCAAACTAATCGTGGTTTTGGTCATTACTATTAACGACAAAACTTTAACGTTTAACTCTCAGAATCTCTAAGTCTACACAGAAGAAATTAAAATACGTCGGTTTTGGGAAAACGTAGAGAACAGATGACCCACGTTATTTTTCTTGGCTTCTTTGCTTATCAGTTTAATGTAGCCGTGCTTGCAAAGTTTAAAACAAGTGTTTTTTTTTTTTTTTTTAACAACGGCTCCAAAAAGAAAGGCTTTAGAAAACCTTATCCCTGGGTGTTTCGTGAGTGTTTTTGCTTTCTCCGCATTTTTCCTCAAATCCCTACATCGTCTGCTATTAAACGCGAAAGTCTAACACCAACAGAAGCCTCGGAAACAGAAGGACACGTCAGGAGGAGGCGAAGTCGACGACGTTGTGTGTGTAATTCGGGAATCTGAGAACGGATGGTAAGAAGCTGTTCGGTAGAAATTCAAAGATCTCTGTTGAAACTGTGTCCGTGTGAAAAAGTTAATTTTTTTTTTATGTGGTCAAGTCCAGAGAAGTCTGCAGGAGAACCCATGGAAAAAATCAGAAAGGAATTCCGGGCTGAGACACTTACTTTTCCGGTTGAACGATGCAAAAAAAAAAAAAAAAAAAAAAAATGAAGATCGAGGAAGATTCCGTTCATTTTTTGAAAAACGTTCGTTACGATTGGCAACAAACTGTTTCTAAGGAACAGGATCTCTCAAACCAAGTGAAACAGTAGGATGTGCAGAGCAAAGCTGAGCAGTTTGTTTTGTTTATTTCATGTTATTTTATTTTATTATTCCTTTTCTTGAGACAGCGTCTGGCTCTGTCGCCCGGGCCAGAGTGCAATGGCACGATCTCGGCTCACTGCACCCTCCGCCTCCCGGGTTCAAGCCATTCTCCTGCCTCAGCCTCCTGAGGAGCTGGGATAACAGGCACCTGCCACCACCACGCCCGGCTAATTTTTGTATTTTTAGTACAGACGGGATTTCACCACGTTGGCCAGGCTGGTCTCGAACTCCTGACCTCAGGTGATCCACCTGCCTCAGCCTCCCAAAGTGCTGGGATGTCAGACGTGAGCCACCGTGCCCAGCTAGTATTTATATTTTTAATAGAGACGGGGTTTCACCATGTTGGCCAGGCTGGTCTCGAACTCCCGACCTCAGGTGATCCGCCCGCCTCGGCCTCCCAAAGTGCTGGGACGACCGGCGTGAGCCACCGCGCCCGGCCAAAGCTGAACGTTTTAACCATGAAATAACCGTGTGGATTCCACCTTTTCACTGAGGCCACACGAGTAGCCTGCAAAGACCGAATTTGCCCGCGTCTGCCTTAGTCAGGGCTGGAGGTTGACGTGTTGTGGTCACAGCCACGAAGGCACGTCTGGTACAGACGCGAAGCACCAGTTTCCTTCTGTCCGGCAAGACCCACACAGGCCCGGTGAAGAGAGAACTCTGACTTTCAGAGGCCTTTTGCACCACGCCGGCCAGATAAGGAAAAGAAAGCTCAAATTGCACTTTGCAGAAGGGCCTGGACACACACGGCCTCCGAAACCCCTTCTCTGGCCAGGAGAAGCTTTTCACGAATTAGCAGGAAGAACGGACTGTGGAGACTCAGGGCACCTGAGGGGTGTCTGAAAGGCTCCGAGCCCCCACAAACAAAGCGTCCCCAGCCCCTGCACACCCTGCCGCCGTGGTGGGAACCCTGAACCTGTGTGTGTGCGAGGCTCTGTCCCTCCCCCCACTTCCCTCCCAGCTCACATGTGTTTTTTATCACAGCTGGGAAGCGGTCGGGCCGGCCAAATCCAATCATCAACGTCCTTTTACAGAAAGAGAGAAAAAGCTATGCCAAAAATTTTTTTTAAACATGTAAAAAATTGTCGTTTTTAAAAGTCAATTTCTTTTTCCATTTGAGAAAAAGCTATGCCAAAAATTAAAAAAAAAAATGTAAAAAGTTGTCGTTTTTAAAAGTCAATTTCTTTTTCCATTTGAGAAAAAGCTAAGCCAAAAATTTTATAAAAAATGTAAAAAGTTGTCGTTTGTAAAAGTCAATTTCTTTTTCCATTTATTATTATTATTATTATTATTATTAATTATTTTGTCTCAAAAATGATTCCATCATCATTACACCATATGCTGGAAAATCCGTGCCACTGTCTGAAAACTGAAACAAAAGAGAAGTTAAAAAGTGTATCACCGGCCGGGCGCGGTGGCTCACGCCTGTCATCCCAGCACTTTGGGAGGCCGAGGCGGGTGCATCACCTGAGGTCAGGAGTTCGAGACCAGCCTGGCCAACATGGAGAAACCCCATGTCTACTAAAAATACAAAAATTCCTTGGGCATGGTGGTGCGGGCGCCTGTCATCCCGGCTACTCCAGGAGGCTGAGGCAGGAGAATGGGGTGAACCCGGGAGGCGGAGGTTGCAGTGAGCCGAGATCTGACCACTGCCCTCCAGCCTGGGCCACAGAACAAGACTCCGCCTCAAAAAAAAAAAAAAAAAATTCGTTAATTAATGAAATAAAGTCCACAAGAAGCACCTCTGCTGTGTTCCCAGCACTCTTTTGATTCAAATCAGGGCTTTTTTGTCCTGCTTTTTGCCACCTTCTGGGTGAACGTGGCTGAGAAGCCGGAAGGCACGTTTCGGTAAAGGGTGCCTCTCCCAGTCTGGGGGTGCGGGGGTGGGGGGTGTAGGTCACACCAGGTACCCCCCAGAAATGCACAGAGCACCCCGGGCTGCTGGTACCAGAACAACGCTCTGTTTTTAGCCACGGCCAACGACTCAGGATTTTTTTTTTTTCCCAATCAGTCTGTCCTCAGGGGAGAGTTGACAATTTTTTTTTAACACTGGAATACAAATATTTATAAGTTTATTTATATCTCAGTTTTACAAGATGTACATTCATACCACGGGGCCTGACAAAATACAGTCTGTTGCTACAATGGAACCTTAGGAGCGTGACGGTGTCGCCGAAAAACCTCAGGGTGTTTTATTTTTATTTTATTTTTTCATCCCCATCACCGCCCGCCGACAACATCAGAGGCTGACAAAGGTCAAGACTGTTGGTTTGGGAAACGGCGTGTGATTTTTCTTTTCATGTGAAGCAATCCCTGAAACTATCTGTCGATGTCTACGTAACCCGGACGCGCCCGCTATGTCGTAAATCGTAACGGGCTCCTCGTAAATTGGGGGGGGCGGGAAATAAAGAGGAACAGGTTTCAGAAATATAAAAATAAATGCCAGGCAATGTCAAATTTACACTCCACAGAATTAAAATAGGACATATTTACGAATTTCCAACCCAGGGGGAAAAAAATAAAATAAATAAGAAATCCACATACATCTCAAAGCAAGAAGCAGGGGACGGTTTTTGCCTCCTTCCCACCGGACCTGCAGATACGACGGGCTGAATTCGTGAAACGATCCCCTTTCAATCCATAGCACGTTTCATAGCTTTGAAACCTGATAGTCTCTACATTCCTTCACCGGTTTCTCATTAAATATCAAATTTCCATAAAGCAGTCTACGTGGCATCCCGTCATCCACGTGCGCACGCTCACTAAGCGAATTCTCTTTCATAAATTAGGCACCAGTTTTATTGTTTTCTGTTTTGTTTTGTTTTTAATGTCAAACATGTCCACCTAAAGCCTCTCTCCTCCCCAGACCTCCCAAAGCTGGAAGCAGCAAAAGCAAAATTCTAAAATGTGTGCCGCTGGAGTGGCCGCCGCGCGTCCTCCTCCACGCTGGAGGAGGGAGCTGGACGATTTCTCCTTGTTCTTAGAGAAAAAAAAAAAAAAAAAAAAAGTTAGAAAGGTCAGCATGAAACCTAGAGGTTTTCCTTCCATCCTCACCGGAGCTTGGCACCAACCTGAAATCCGTGTCGGCTTCGTCCGGGTGAAACGCCCACAAGTGTGCCCAGGCTGGACACAGTCCTCAGACGCTCCCGAGTGCTCACGTGGCCGAGAACAGCAGCAAGGCCACAAAACAGACACTCGGGCTTGCGAGGCCCATGTGGGAGCCTGGCTGGGCTTCGGCAGGGTGGACAGACCATTCCTGCGACAGAGCGTCCCTGGACGAGCCAAAAGGCCTCCTTTCCTTACGGGAGCGACGCCAAGCCCGTCGGACCACCGGGTTTGTCACTGGAAACACGGGTGTTGGGTGTGGTCCGTTTCCCCGTCAGTCGCACAGACACACAGACTCTGTCCCACCTTTTTGTTCCCGGTGCTGGAGAACGAGGCCACAGCCACGGGCCCTCTGTCGCCCCTGATTGTTAAATCACACCTGTACCCCCAGCCCACCCCCACCAGACAAGGTGCATTTTGGTAACTCCTGCCAGTTCCCGGGAACAGACCTTTGCAAAGTAGGCACCCGTCAGAGAGGCGACCGGAGAAAGAAAATCCAGTCCCCACATCCAATAAATCCAATCCCTTCTCCTCTGGGTGCTTTGTCGTCAGAGAGAGAGAGAGAGAAAAAAAAAGAGAGAGAGAGAAACGTGGACGTGTCAGAGATAGACATGACCAGAACGCTCACACGAAGAAGGAAGTGCGACCGACACCCTCCACGGACCCTTTGGCCAAGTTTTCGGGGGTGGGGGTGGGGGAAGGAACATACGTATCAGGGCTCAACCCCACATGGCTCAGTTCGGCCACAGCAACGTGTTCCTCTCGACGGGCCGGGGCTCCCGTGGATCTCACAAACCAAACCCTCTCTCTCTCTGAAATCACGTTACGAGGAAATTCAGCCCCCCTTCGCTATCCCGGCGATATTCCTGGCTTTGCCACAGCGAGCTCAGCCGAAAGCCACTGGGAAACCAATGTTGACTTTGAATAGAACCTTGTTTCCAGCAAAAAGCACCGGGAACCGCCAACGTAGGCCCACCCCATAAATTCAACGTCTCACATCCTGTGGGGAGACACACGAGCCATTTCCACACTGAACGTTCAGGCAAACGTGTCCCAGCACTTGGGGAGGCCGAGGCGGGTGGATCGTCTGAGGTCAGGAGATCGAGACCAGCCCGGCCAACATGGCGAAATCCCGTCTCTACTAAAAAATAGAAAAAGTAGCCGGGAGTGGTGGTGCATGTCTGTCATCCCAGCTCCTCGGGAGGCTGAGGCAGGGAAAGTCGCTTGAACCTGGAAGGCAGAGGTTGTGGTGAGCCGAGACTGCACCACTGCACTCCAGCCTGGGCGACAGAGCGAGACTCCGTCAAAGAAAGAAAGAAAGAGAAACAGGGAAGAAAAGGAAGAAAAAAGAAAGAGAAAGAAAGAAAGAAAGAAAGAAAGAAAGAAAGAAAGAAAGAAAGAAAGAAAGAAAGAAAGAAAGAAAGAAAGAAAGAAGGAAGGAAGGAAGGAAGGAAGGAAGGAAGGAAGGAAGGAAGGAAGGAAGGAAGGAAGGAAGGAAGGAAGGAAGGAAGAAAGGAAGGAAGGAAGGAAGGAAGGAAGGAAGGAAGGAAAGAAGGAAGGGGAAGGAAAGAAAGAAAGAAAGGAAGAAAAAGAAAGAAAGAAGAAAGAAAGAAAAAGAAAAAAGAAAGAAAAGGAGGGAGGAAGGAAGAAAGGAAGGAAGGAAAGAAAGAAGAAAAAGAAAGAAATGAAAGAGGAAGGAAGGAAAGAAGAAAAAGAAAGGAAGAAAAGAAAGAGAGAAAGGAAGGAAAGAAAGAAAGAAACAGAAAAAAGAAGGAAGGAAAGAAAGAAGAAAGAGAAAGAAAGAAAGAAAGAGAGAAAGGAAGGAAAGAAAGAAAGAAAAAGAGAGAAAGAGAGAGAGGAAGGAAGGAAAGAAAGAAAAAAGAGGGGAAGGAAAGAAGAATAAGAAAGAAGAAAGAAAGAAAGAAAGAAAGAAAGAGAAAGAAAGAAAGAAAGGAAAGAAAGAAAGAAAAGGGGGAAGGAAGGAAAGAAGAAAAAGAAAGAGAAGGAAAGAAAGAAAGAGAAAGAAAAGAAAGAGGGAAGGGAAGGAAGGAAAGAGGAAAAAGAAAGAAAGAAAAGAAAGAAAGAAAAGAAAGAAAAAAGAAAGAAAGAAAGAAAAGAAAGAAAGAAAGAGAGAGAGAAAGAAAGAAAGAAACAAACAAACAAACAAAGGAAGAGAAAGAAAGAGAAGGAAGGAAGGGAGGGAGGCAGAGGAGAGGGCGTCGGTGGTGAGGACTGGTCACAGTCCAAGCTGAGTTTCTCATTTCCTTCCATCCTGGAGTTTCGGGGAGAAAAAAGAAACCAGCACACGCGTCCCCCTTATCCAGGAGCCACTGATCCAGCCCCACAGAAAGTCACCCAGCTTCTCTCGCAGGAGACAAGCCAAAGACCGCCGGTCTGGACAGACACGAGTGTCCTCCCCGCACCGTTCTGTGGGTTTGCTCTGCTTTGGGGGCCCATTCGTGAGGGGGAAGCTCGGCTCTCTTTCCATATTAAATCAAACCAAAACACGTAGGCCTCCTCCTGGCAGGCCCGGAGGCCCAAGCGTCCCAGCAGGGTGGACGGTGCCTTTTACAAGTTCAGACACAGGCCAGGTGCGGTGGCTCAGGCCTGTCATCCCAGCAGTGTGGGAGGCCGAGGCGGGTGCGTCCCCTGAGGTCAGGAGTTTGAGACCAGCCTGGCCAACACGGCGAAACCCTACAAAAAATACAAAAACAAATTAGCTGGGCCTGGTGGCAGGTGCCTGTAATCCCAGCGAGGCTGAGGCAGGAGAATCTGGTTTGAACCCGGGAGGCGGAGGTTGTGCTGAGCCGAGATCGCACCACTGCCCTCCAGCCTGGGCCACAGAGTGAGACTCCGTCTCTTAAAAAGAAAAGTTCAGATTTTACAGGGACCTGACGTGTGTCTACATCCTCACGGGGAGTGAGTTTTTGTCCGGAGGAAATGATGACAGATGGTTATGTTTCGATTTTTCAAAATTACTCAGCTCTTTTTCGGGGGAAAAAAAAAAAAACCAAAAAAATATCTAGGGCCGTACACCTCTTCCCAACCCCCTTTTCCTGAGGGTTACACACTCCGACGAACGAAAACCTGCTTCCCAAATATTCAAAATGCAATTCCTCTTTTAGATACAAATTTCATCTGAACGATAAAATCCTCTCTCTCGCTTTCTTTTAAATTTCCAGCTTAAAAAAAAAAATGCGTAAAGGAGACAAACTTTCTAATGCCATTAACGTCTGGGAAAAAAAAGAAGTTGCAACTGATTGAAAAATATTTAATTTGCATTCTTTTTTCTCCCTCCCTCTCTCTCTCTCTCTCTCTCATTTTACAGCAGTTCTAACATTTTGAAATAAAAAACGTTGAAAGGGGCCTTTTGGTATGTGTGTAAGGAGTATCCGAAGATAGAAATGAAATGGGTCCAAATGTGTCTACATTTCGTGACGAGATAGAAAGTGTCATGTGGAAGAAAAAAAAAAAAAAAAAGAAGTTTCATTTTTGGTTTTTAGGTTTTTTTTTCAGCCCCACCTCAGGGAGAAGTATCTCAATCAGACGTTAGGAAAGAAAAAACGGCCAAGGTCGAATCCGGAAAGAGGCAAAAGGTGGTTTGGAAATAAGAGACTTGGCCCCCGAACGTTAGTAAAGGTCGAGAGAAGATATCGTTTCTCTCTGGACAGGCCCGGGTGACGGAGGCAAATCAGGCAGATGAAACTTCTGGGAGGTCAGCCAACCCCTTTGCTATGTTCCCAGGAAACCAGTCAGAACATTCTGGATGTTCTTGGTGGAGTCATTTCAAGCAACCGTCCAGTCCATGCCGGCGGTGAGGACAAGTTGCTATCTGCTGTTTATAAAACTATAGGGGGCACGGTGGGAGGCCGAGGCGGGTGGATCACCTGAGGTCAGGAGTTCGAGACCAGCCGGGCCAACACGGTGAAACCCCGTCTCTGCTAAAAATACAAAAAATTAGCCGGGCGTCGGTGGTGTGCACCTGTCATCCCAACTACTTGGAGGGCCCAGGCGGGCAGATCCCCTGAGGTCAGGAGATCGAGACCGGCCTGGCCAACACGGTGAAACCCCATCTCTGCTAAAAACACAAAAAATTAGCCGGGCGTGGGTGGCGGGTGCACCTGTCATCCCAACTACTTGGGGGGGGCTGAGGCAGGAGAATAGCCTGAGGTCAGGAGTTCGAGACCGGCCTGGCCAACACGGTGAAACCCCGTCTCTGCTAAAAACACAAAATAATCAGCCGGGCGTGGGTGGCCTATGGCCGTAGTCCCGGCTACCACTCGGGAGACTGAACCCTGGAGGCGGAGGTTGCAGTGAGCTGAGATGGAGCCAGTGCACTCCAGCCTGGGCTACGAAGCAAGTCTCTGTCTCCAAAACAAACAAACAAACAAACAAACAAAAAAGAAAACAGAAGAAACAAAAGAAGAAACTGGCCAAATGCAGAAGATGGAGTAGAAGAGAAAGACAAAAACCTGGAACCGCCTACGTCTGCAAAAACCTTGAAAGTCTCCGGATCTCTCCCTTAACTTTGACGCTTCCCAACCAGACACAACAGCTCAGGTACCAAACTGATACTCAGGCACTATATCCTCTGCTCCCTTTCGTCCCCTTTAGACACACAAACCCACCCTTGCACCGGGCCCAGGGCGATGTCCACACTCATGATTTGTGCAACGGGACCCCTCGGTGGCCAGGGCGGCCAGCGCTGCGAGAAGAGGCAACGCCTTACGGTTCTTATTCTTATTATTATTTTTTAATCTATTATCTTTATATAGTATTGCACGTCATTCCATGTTATTAAAGTTAATGCTGCTTTAGGATTCCAACCGCGCGTCCGTCTCTCGGGCGAGTCATGACGCGTCTGAATTCTGTAAAACAGCAGAAAAGCAAATCCCAAACAAAAACAAACAAACAAACAAACAAAAAACAAAACGCAGTCAAGTGAGGGAAGCAAATACTGGAAAAAGGTGTCAAGTGGCCCGTTCGAGGGCACCAGGCCTCCCCACTCTTCCCAGTGAGGTGGGACCAGACGTGGTCACCAGCATCAGCATCGTGGTCCTCGGAACGTGGGAGTCACAACGTGGGAGGTTCGAATCTCCCTCCCCTCCCCTTCCAAGTCCCCCCGGTTCACGTCCTCAGCCACACCAGCCACAAAACTGTTCCCTTATTGCTGCCTCTGGGATGCTGGGGGAGGGGGGGGAGGCCGTGGGAGGACAGCCCGGCCCCCTCCGCCTCCTGGGATTCCAAAGTCCACATTCAAATCCACACAGCTCTTGGGACGAAGGAAGGAGTATATGGAGGTAAAGAAAACCGTTGGCAACGAAGACACGCGGCCTTTTCATCGGAGACCAGCCCCGGGATCTTTGCAGGTTCACAGACTCTAGGATCTTCCACACGTTTTGGGTCGTTCACCGCATGCATAGGGTAGAGCAGAGGAAGACGCAGCCAGGCAGGGTTGACCCTTCTCCAGGGTCTCCCAGGACGCACGGGCAGCCTTGGAGAGGCCCGAGCAGGGCGCACGGCCGCTCACGCGCTCCGCCTTCTGCACCGTCTCCGTGAGGGTCGCGCGTGGACGGTCCCGGGAGCCTCCTCCCCGGGCCTCTTGCAGGAGCTCCCGGGGCGCACGGAGCAGCTCCAGGCGGAGTTGAGTGCAGGACGCGCGGTGCAGGCGGGGCGCGCGGAGCCCGGGAGTCCGGGTGCGCTGGGGGCTGCGCGGCGGGGTCAGAGCCCCAAGGCCTCCGCGTGCTTCCGCGCCTTGAGCCGCAGGTCGGCGATGCTGGAGTTTTTGCTGTTGCTCTTGGCGGCGGCGGCGACCACGGCGGCGGCCGAGGCGGACTCGGCCAGCGACGCGATGGGCAGCCCGAAGGGCGGCGGGGGGAACATCAGGTAGGGCGCGTGCGCCGCCAGGTGCGGGTGCAGGTGCGGGTGCGCGTGGGCCACGCCTTCCAGCTGCAGCTGAGCTTGGACCTGCAGGAGCGGACCCGGTGGCGTGAGCGCTCAAGCTGGGGTCTGGGGGGCCTCCCCCGTCCCAACCACCCCCCCGAAATCCACAACGTGCCTCTTCTCCCCTAGGGAGCGTCGCCCCTTCTCCAGCCCTGGAAACCATCCCACACCCGACTGTGCTCCTTCCCCTGGCCCAAGGCTGTGCCGCGTCACCAGATCCCCAAGGCTCTCCCGGGACACCAGGTCCCCAAGCCTCTCCCAGGCCACCGGGTCCCCAAGGCTCTCCCGGGACACCAGGTCCCCAAGCCTCTCTCGGGTCACCAGGTCCCCAAGGCTCTCCAGGGTCACGAGGTCCCCAAGGCTCCCCCAAGCCTCTCCCGGGACGCCAGGCCCCCAAGGCTCTCCCCAGGACACCAGGTCTCCAAGCCTCTCCCAAGACACCAGGTCTCCAACCTCTCCCCAGGGCACCAGGTCCCCAAGGCTCTCCTGGATCACCAGGTCCCCAAGGCTCTGCCGCGTCACCAGGTCCCCAAGGCTCTCCAGGGTCACGAGGTCCCCAAGCCTCTCCCAGGACATCAGGTCCCCAAGCCTCTCCAAGGCTACCAGGTCCCCAAGCCTCTCCCGGGTCACCAGGTCCCCAAGCCTCTCCTGAGCCACCAGGTCCCCAAGGCTCTCCCGGGTCACCAGGTCCCCAAGACTCTCCCCAGGACACCAGGTCCCCAAGGCTCTCCCGGGTCACCAGGTCCCCAAGCCTTTCCAAGGTCACCAGGTCCCCAAGCCTCTCCCGGGACACCAGGTCCCCAAGACTCTCCCAGGACGTCAGGTCCCCAAGGCTCTCCCAAGACACCAGGTCCCCAAGGCTCTCCCGGGTCACCAGGTCCCCAAGCCTTTCCAAGGTCACCAGGTCCCAAAGCCTCTCCCGGGACACCAGGTCCCCAAGCTTCTCCCGGGACGCCAGATCCCCAAGGCTCTCCCGGGACACCAGGTCTCCAAGCCTCTCCAAGGCCACCAGGTCCCCAAGGCTCTCCCGGGACACGAGGTCTCCAAGCCTTTCCAAGGCCACCGGGTCCCCAAGCCTCTCCCAGGACGTCAGGTCCCCAAGCCTCTCCTGGATCACCAGGTCCCCAAGGCTCTCCCGGGTCACCAGGTCCCCAAGCCTCTCCCAGGACGTCAGGTCCCCAAGCCTCTCCCGGGACACCAGGTCCCCAAGCCTCTCCCAGGACACCAGGTCCCCAAGCCTCTCCCGGGTCACCAGGTCCCCAAGCCTCTCCCGAGACACCAGGTCCCCAAGGCTCTCCAGGGTCACGAGGTCCCCAAGGCTCTCCCCAGGACACCAGGTCTCCAAGCCTCTCTCGGGTCACCAGGTCCCCAAGGCTCTCCCGGGACACGAGGTCTCCAAGCCTTTCCGAGGCCACCGGGTCCCCAAGCCTCTCCCAGGACGTCAGGTCCCCAAGGCTCTCCCGGGACACCAGGTCCCCAAGCCTCTCCAAGGCCACCAGGTCCCCAAGCCTCTCCCGGGTCACCAGGTCCCCAAGCCTCTCCCGGGACACCAGGTCCCCAAGGCTCTGCCACGTCACCAGGTCCCCAAGCCTCTCCCGAGACACCAGGTCCCCAAGGCTCTCCAGGGTCACGAGGTCCCCAAGGCTCTCCCGGGTCACCAGATCCCCAAGGCTCTCCCGGGACACCAGGTCCCCAAGGCTCCGGTGCGCAAAGCCAGGCAGGCCTGAGGCCTCCAACGGCCTAATTTCACTGGGTCCTGCCGTCGGCAAGAGACGGTAGAAGAAGTGGGCCCCTTTCCCCCACCTCGAGGCCAAGTCCCAGGAGAGGAGAACCGCGGAGGGATGCGGACCGGTCTCCTTCGGGCCTGAGCCATGGAGAGCTGGATAGCTCGTGGCGACCAGCGCTCGGGGTCCATTTCTGAGTCGTTAATTTATGATTTAGGCTTTTAGACCTTCCACTCCCCACCGCCACCCCCCCCCAAGCCTTTGCACCCTCAGCCAGCAGAGGCTGCGGCCAGACGGGTGGTACCTGCAGCCCTTCGCCAAACACGCGCCCAAATACAAACCCCAGCTGTCCCCTTGGGATCAAACGGTCAAGAACAGAGGCCACGCGTCCGCCCTGCCAGAGCCCCCCAACTCCGTTCCCGCATGGTCCCGATCCCCAGATTAGGGACCGAAGGGGCGCGCAGAGGCGCTGGGCTGCGTTCAGGCAGGGCGCACGTGGGCGCTGCGCTCTCTCGTCCTGGGACCGTGCACCCCTCCTTCCACACAGTTTCCCGCTTCCCCCCATGCCACCCCCACACTAAACCAGAGCAGGGGGCCCCCTTGGGACGCTTGGGTTCCGCGACCGACCCCCCCCCCCCCGGACACTCCCTGAAAGCCGCAAATCCACGCTGGGAACCCAAACTGCTGCTCACTCCAAAGTCAGCGGGGAGCTGAGTAGGGTATGCAGAGCCCGGGCCAGGGGCCAGGGTCCAGGCAGACGCCCCAGACCCTCGGACACTCGGGGGTGGTGGTGAAAAGGGAGTGGATGCGTATCCCATCTCTGGTATCCAGGCGCAGGCATCCCCCACCGTTCTTAACCAGACAGCAAGCCAGGTGCGGGGGGGGGGGGGGGGGGGGGGGGGCCTGACTGAGTGGGACTTGTCACCCCTCTGGTTTTTGTTAAGATTTCCCTTTGGGCTTGTGTGTGTTCACTTTCCCAAAAGGTCTCTGAGTTTTAACAGCCTGATTTTTTTTGTTGTTTTGAGTCGGAGCCCTGGGGTCTCACTCTGTCCCCCAGGCTGGAGTGGAGCGGCGCCATCTCCGCTCACTGCAACCTCCGCCTCCCGGGTTCAAGTGATTCTCGTGCCTCAGCCTCCGAAGTACCTGGGATGACAGGTGCACCCCACGACGCCCGGCTACGTTTTGTGTTTTCAGTAGAGACGCGGTTTCACCGTGTGGGCCAAGGCTGGTCTCGAACTCCTGACCTCAGGTGACCCACCCGCCTCGGCCTCCCAAAGTGCTGGGATGACAGGCCTGAGCCACCGCGCCGGGTCCAGCCTGATTTACTACGTGTCAAGGTGCCTGTAAATACCTCCTTGGAAAAGCCACTGATTTTTTTTTTTTTTTTTTTTTCTGGGGGTCAACTGAGAAGTCTGCAGGGGCAGGGAGGGGCGAGCAAGTAGGGGAAAGGGGAGGGCGTGGCGGGTCCCTGGGGATCTTCAGAGGAAGAAAAACCAAGCTACCTGTTGAAAAGGCATCCTTAAGGCTCCCATGTTCACGTAGGGTGCCACCCGGCAGGCGTCCAGGTGGTTGGCTGTGCCTAAGATGACGCCTGTGGCGAAAGGGAGGAGGCGTCATTGTGGTGGTCCTGGGTGCAGCCAGCACCTCGTTACCCCCCATCCATCCTCAAGCAGGCGCCCCCAGCTCCAGGTCCCCCCAGTCCCAACGCTTACCTTTATGCATCTGATTCTCCTGTTTGCGGCACTTTGCTCTCCGGTTCTGGAACCAAACCTTGTGGGGGAAGCAGAAAGAGATGTGGGACCCTCGGCGCCCAGCCCAGCCTCGCCAGGGACGCCCTTCCTGTGAGGATGAACCAAGCACTTCGCACCTCTGGGAGTCCAGAAGCGACCGATGGGGGTCCCCAGTCCCTCACCGCCCCTCCGTCTCCAACCCTGCATAACTGGCTACCTAGAACTGGAAACTGGGCTTTGCTTTTTTTTTGTATTTTGATTTTTGTTTTTTGTTTTTGAGACAGTCTCGCTCTCTCACCCAGGCTGGAGTGCAGTGGCGCGATCTCAGCTCACTGCAACCTCCACCTCCCGGGTTCAAGCAATTCTCCAGCCTCAGCCTCCCAGATAGATGGGACTACAGGCGCCCGCCACCACGCCAGGCTAATTTTTGTATTTTTAGTAGAGACGGGGTTTTACCATGTTGGCCAGGCTGGTCTCGAACTCCTGACCTCAAGCGATCCACCCACTTCGGCCTCCCAAAGTGCTGGGATGAGAGGCGTGAGCCTGAATCCTGGCCGAGAACTGGAAATTGGGTTTTGTTTTGTTTTTGAGACAGACTCTTGCTGTCTCATCCAGGCTGGAGGGCAGTGGTGTGATCTCGGCTCACTGCAACCTCCACCTCCCCGGTTCAAGCAATTCTCCAGTCTCGGCCTCCCAAATAGCTGGGACTACAGGCATCCGCCACCACGCCAGGCTAATTTTTGTATTTTTAGTAGAGACGGGGTTTTACCACGTTGGCCAGGCTGGTCTCGAACTCCTGACCTCAAGCGATCCACCCACTTCGGCCTCCCAAAGTGCTGGGATGACAGGCGTGAGCCTGAATCCTGGCCTAGAACTGGAAATTGGGTTTTGTTTTTTGTTTTGTTTTTGAGACAGACTCTTGCTGTCTCATCCAGGCTGGAGGGCAGTGGTGCAATCTCGGCTCACTGCAACCTCCACCTCCCCGGTTCAAGCAATTCTCCAGTCTCAGCCTCCCAAATAGCTGGGACTACAGGCATCCGCCACCACGCCCGGCTAATTTTTGTATATTTAGTAGAGATGGGGTTTTACCACGTTGGCCAGGCTGGTCTCGAACTCCTAACCTCAGGTGATTCACCCAACTCAGCCTCCCAAAGTGCTGGGATTACAGGTGTGAGCCTGAATCGCGGCCTAGAACCGGAAATTCGGTTTTGTTTTTGAGATAGACTCTTGCTCTCTCATCCAGGCTGGAGTGCAGCGGTGTAATCTCGCCTCACTGCAACCTCCTCCTCCCAGGTTCAAGCAATTCTCCAGCCTCAGCCTCCCAAATAGCTGGGACTACAGGCACCCGCCACCACGCCAGGCTAATTTTTGTATTTTTAGTAGAGACGGGGTTTTACCATGTTGGCCAGGATGGTCTCGAACTCCTGACCTCAGGCGATCCACCCGCCTCAGCCTCCCAAAGTGCTGGGATGACAGGCGTGAGCCACCCGCACCCGGCCTAGAACTGGAAAATGTTAAGCTCTCCCTGCCCTGCCTAAGTGAGACCCGTCCATTATCACTGATGAACTGAAGTTGAACAAGTGAGTTCTGAGACAGTGGAAGTGGACTCTGGAACTTTCCAGCATTCTGTACACCCTGTAGGAGAACGCGAGTTGCCACCTGCAGACTTTAGCCACCAAGGTAGAGGGGCCACCAGATGGCCAAAGGGCTCCAAATCCAGCCCCTTCTCCAATCTAACTCTGGATACACCAAGCCCAGAAAATATCTTGCCTTCCTCAGCCTCCTTGGGAGCCCTGGGGAGCTGAAGGGGTCCCACTCATATGGCCAACGGTTACGAACATCCCAGAGAGGAACCCCAAGGATAGCAGGCTTTGCCATATAGGGGCGTTCTGTCACTTTGAGGACTTCTGAGTCTTGGGGGAAGCTATGAAGACGTTGAGTGCAACAGAGCCGGGGACCCTCCGGAGGCTGGAGAAATTCTCACAGGTCTCATGTTAATATTTGGGGGCGAATTCCGTCCCCTGTCACCTCCTACAAGCCCCCACCGCTCTCCCAGTATTGACAGTCCCCTCCTCCACAGACAGACCAGCTGGGGAATACAAGGAGTTTAGCCTAGGCCTGGTAATCTGGACGCCTCCCCATCCCCTCCCCCACGGCCACCTTCCTGACAGTCTGAGTCGCTTCATTCCTCCTAACAGGCTTTCTGTGGCAGCTCCACCTGCACCCTGACGGACACGGCAGTCACTGCCCAAGACAAATAATTCACACAGACACTGTTGTGAGCAAAACACGTGCTGGGTCCACAGCCACCACACCCACACTGTGCAGGGCCCCGGGGGGAGCCGGTGCACCTGCACCCGGGAGTCTACACAACGGCCACATGCATTTGGTCTGGAACCCAAGACAGAGCCTCCCGCCCACCTTCCAATGTGGGCCCTCCCGGGGGCTGCAGCGCTCCTAGAAAACTTTATCCTGTGTCCCAGCAAAGTCACATCCTGCCTCATCGCCTCCCCCAAAAAAAGGTCCCGGCCTGCGGCTGAGGCTGAAATTCACAAACAATTGCTCTCTCCCCCTTTCCAAAGCCTGTGTCCAGAGTCACTTCAGACCCCCACCTCCAAGTGACTGCCAGTGTGTCCGTCAATGCTCCCAGTACTCTCCACCTGCCTCGTACACGGTCCGGGAAGCCAGCCGGACCCCCTAAAGCCTCTGGCAGGGCGTTTAAAAAACAAACAAAAAACAGCATCCTACTGAAACAAACAAACAAAAACAGAATCCTACTGAAACAAACAAAAACAAAAACAATCCTACTGAAACAAACACAAACAAACAAACAAAAACAGAATCCTACTGAAACAAACAAACAAAAACAAAATCCTACTGAAACCTGGAAAGCCTCGTTCAACACGGGGAGGGGGGGAAAATAAAAGATGATGAAGAATAAAAGTGATGAATTAGCTGCCGCGTTAAGTGCTAATAAATCAGTCTTGGAGTGATTCACGATCAATTCCAATTAGGCCTGAATATGGTAAGTGAAGTGTGTGACACTGGTTTAGACAGTTATTTCTTCATTAAGGGACCGCTCGCTGATTTTTCCTTCACCCACGCCCGCAACGCGATGTCCTTTTGATTTCCATTACAGACAGTGAATAATGACATTTAATTTAGCTCTGCGCCATAAACCCACAGATATTTGTTGTAATTAAATTACCACCCGCCCCTCGCCGTGGTCTCATAAGTTTCCATTAGAACCCTGACAGCTGGGTGATGTGACTTTGCAGGGGCGACGCTAAAAATAAAAGGTTAATCGGGAACAGCTTCCATCGGATGCTCAATTTATTTACAGCAAATTTCCACCCTAAATGGAAACTCTATCCGCTCACAGCACGGGACGGGCTGTCCTGAAAGAGATTATCCAACAATTCACGAAGAGACGGGATTAAAATCTAGTTCATTTTCTCTCCCTCCCCCGTCCCCGTCCCCTCCACCATCACGACTTCCACGGGACGTCCGTGTTTGAACTAATTGATTTTTATGACGACTCCAAGGCCTGCCCGCCTTTACCCTACGATGATTTTTCCCTGCGGCGAGAGAGAGAGAAAATGATGTCTTTTATCCTATTCCCATGTTTGTTTTTATTATTATTTACCGTCGTTAAATTTTCATGTGACCCCTGAGTCCATATAACCCCCGGCTTCTCCCCCATCTGTCTTTATTTTAGGGCCTTCTCGGGGTCTGTACACACACCCCACCCACCAATTCTCTGCAACTGAACTGAGGTGCGAGTCGGTAATAGACTACGGAAAGAAATAGTGTGGAATTCAATTACAAGTAATTTATTTTTATAGAAACACTACATCAAGGGCCGGGGATGCACTGACGGATCCCAGGCACAACACACACCAGGAGATGACATAAACTTGATGTGTCCCCTTTAGCAAAACTTTAATCTTTTCATTAATTTACACCGGGCCGTCCAATACATCTTCTGAGAGAGGGGTGGACAGCGAGGAAACCCCTCTATTGATACAGCTTCCTTCCCTCACTGAGGCCGCAGACGCCCTGAGAAGGGACACGGTCCTTCCAAATCACCAAAGCATCTCCCTGTCTTGGGCAGTATCTTTTTTTTGGCGGTGGGGGGACTACGGTTCTCAGTCAAGAGGCCTGGGGAGTGTTTATTGAATCCTCAGGATCCCAGGGAGGCCTTTTAAAGGCAGCCACATGGGAAGACGGAGGAGAATCAGGAGCCAAACTATATTTTTTCAGTGAAAGAGCTTGTACAACGCACCGTGCATCAAACACACGTGTATCTTCGTCCGCTCAAGTTTTGTGTCTGAATGGGGTGGCTGGATAACCAATGCCACGGGAAGCGAAGGGAATCAGGGACCAAAACATAAATATATATATATATATTTATATATATGTTATACATGTATTTATATATTTATATATATTTTATATATATATTTATATATAATATATTTATATATATATATATATTTTATATATATAAATATATATATTTTATATTATATATATTATATTTATATATATATATAATATATATATATATATATATATATATATATATATATATATATATATATATATATATATATAAATATATATATTATATATAAATATATATATGTCTGTGTGTGTGTATACGTACATATTTAAATTAAAGATCTTGTAAAACGCTCTGCATCAAATGCGTTTGTACCTTCGTCTCCTAAGCAAAAATCCAGGGAAAGCGATGTTTGAAATGTGTTGATCTCATAACCAATCCTACGGGACTGGGCTTTGAACGGCTGGTGTCTTTGCTTTTGAACGCCTTTGGCTTTGTAATCGGTCTCTCCCTGGTCGGCAATGTTAATTTCATTTATTTTTGAACGGGTTCCCCAGGGTCCGGAGATCCTGACTCACTCTCTCTCTCTCTCTCTCTCTCTCTCTCTCTCTCTCTCTCTCTCTCTCTCTCTCTCGGCCCTTCTGTCCTGCCCAGAACCAGGAGAAAGCACTAGAGGACTTGACCTTCCAGGGGAAGCTGCCCTGTCAGGCAGGGGCTGGAAAAAAAGCCATTTGGAGACTCTCCCACCAGCACCCAGAAAATTAAATTCATACCTTTAACTGAATGTTTACAATGCCCAGGAAACCGCTGCCCGCGAGTCCCTCTGCGCACACCCAAGGCCCCCCCACCCCGCCCCTGGTGCCTGGTCTGATGGGACACCGTGAATTAGCGCGCTCCTTGGGGAGCCCCCGTGCCCCGCTAATGGTCTGCGCTCATCCAGATGCCCAACGTGCTCCTGCGCTCCCCAGAGCCGGAGGGAGGAGGGGAGGGTGTGTAACACAGGACAAGGCTGGAGAGGGGAGGAGGGAGACAGAAACAGCGGGGCTAAAAGAGGAGGAAGGAGAGGACCCTATTTCTGACCGCCTAGGAACAGAGCGCACCCCTCTCCGTTCATCCTACGCAAAAGCCTTTTCAATGCAACCACACGGGAAGACGCGAAGGAATCAGGGGCCAACAGATACATTTTTTTAAATGAAAGATCTTGTAAAACGCTCTGCCTGAAACGTATCTGTAGCTTCCTCTCCTAAAGTAAAACCGAGGGAAAGTTTTCTTTGCATGTGTTGGTTCCCAGAACCAACCCCACGGGAACCGAAGGGAATCAGGGGGCCGATATACGCGTTCGCTGGGTTTGTTTGCACCAAGGACAATCAAATCTATATCATCTATACTATATATATTTATATAGCATATATATTTATCTGTTATTTGTCTAACACATACATGTGTGTATATTTGTTTGCCTTTGGTGCAAACGAATCCAATGAACCCATCCTCCAGGCCTCAGGCGTCTCCAAAAGCCCAGGAACCCCAACCCGCCCCACACCCCAACCTCCCCGCGCTCAGGGAACAGGACGGCGGCCCGGGCGGGCGCAGGTGGCTGTACGCGGGCCCCGTGCGCTCCCGAGGACCAGGCCATGGCTCCGGGCCCCCGGGGTTCCTACCTGCACGCGCGCCTCGGAAAGCCCCAGACGCTGGCTGAGCTCCTCGCGCATGAAGGCGTCGGGGTAATGGGTCTCGTCGAAGAGTCGCTCCAGCTCGTTGAGCTGCTCCAGCGTGAAGTTGGTGCGGCTGCGCCTCTGTTTCAGCTTCGTCTGCCCGTCCTCGTCCTCCGACTTCACGTCCTCGCGCTTCTCTTTGCATTCGTAAATCCCTGCGTGGCGGGCGGAGGGCACAGGGCTGAGGCCGGGAGCGCCTCGCCAAAGGCTCCCCGGGTCCCCTCCGCCCGCGCCCGCCTCCCCCAGCACGGCCCGCGGGGTCCTCCGCGCAGGCAGCGTGGCGCGCAGTGCGGGGCGGTTTTGCGCAACGTGGCGAACCCTTTCGTTCCTCTTTTGGTGGAAAGGGGGGGCCTCGAAAACCAATGCGCATTTACGCAAAATCTGCGTGGGGTCCCCAAGGCAAAAGCCGAGGAGAGAAGACTCGCTTCTTTCCCAACAACCTGGGCTTTGCAGGAACGTCGTTTTCTCGGCCTCATCTCCGAATCGTTTCCTCAATTATCCACTTCGCCGCTGTTGACATAACCTAACCTTTTTTTTTTTTTTTTTTGAAAGTGGGGTGTCAAATCCTATTTTTAAGGGAAAGAATTTGAGGAAGAACTGCAAACGGCGGGGTCCCCGCGCGGGGCGCCCGAGAAGGACACGGGGAGGGCCCGGGGCGAGTGGCAGATTCTAGACCCACGGAGAGACGCCATCGCCACCGCTGTAGCTCAGCGGGGCTGGGGGTCCCTCTGGGATTTGCCGGAGCTGGGAGCCCCTACCCGGAGCCTATTTCTGACCAGCACAGCAGAACCGTATCCGAGTACCCGAATGCAACACCGCGTCTGGGGGTGAACCGTGTGCACCGAAGTCTTTCCTTCCCAGTTACTTACACGCGCGCGGTTGGGCACCCACCCCACGAGGGTGCCAAAAATGGCACTTTCTCGTCTCCAATAACGGTGACCTGTCTGTATTTGCAGGGGGTGGGGGGGGGGGGGGGGAGTCAGAAGGGCTGAAAAGTCAACCCTCAAGCGTTTCCAGGCGAAAAGACTTTCCTTCCCAATTTTTTAGACATTCCGCCCCTGACCAAGCTCCGGGGTTTAAATAAAACGTGTCTCCCTCGCTCCCCTGCAACCCAGGGCTGGTGGAAGTGGCATCTCCAACGGCCCTCTGTTCCTATCTTGGGCCTGCTGGGCACAGATTAAAAGCACCCCACGCCCTAATTCCATGTCCCCTGGTGCCAAGGGTAAGGGGCTGACATTTGGAAATTCAGCCTGGACACAGTTTCCAACAAGCCACTGCGCCCAAGAACCTTGCAAAGCTGACAAATCCAACGTGTCTACAAGGGAACAGGGTAAATGCAAGTACCCTGTTCTGTCTTCCTTCCTTCCACCACCCACGCCAGGGCCCCCCCCCCCCCCCCCCCGAGCTGGATTCAGTCCTAGACACTTATCCCAACACGGAATTCACATTTTCTTTCACCTCCTGAAAGGCACGTGCCTGTAAGAACAGTCCGTTCCTTCCCCCAAGTGAATCGTTTCCTGGAGACGGCCCCGGCTCTCCCTGCTTCCTTTCTCTCAGTCTGAAAACGCCAGGAATGGAGCCCAGCTGACAAATTGGCCTTCAAAGTCCTCAAGCGTGGGCAGGCTTTGCAAAAGCCACGGGATCCCAGGCTCAGCGGGGACGCGCTGTTCCCAAAAACTCTAGGTTCCCACGGGGACCATCTCCCCTGCCCTCCGACCTCCCCTTAACGTGGATCTGATGAAGAAATACCAGGACGGGTTGCAGTCCTGCCCCGGCGGTCTTTCCGCACCCAGCCAAGGGCAAAGGGTAGCGGGGACTCTCTGTGTCTCCTCTCCTGGGGCCCTGGGTCCTTGGCCTGGTCTTTATTTTCCTCTCCCTTTGGAAAGACCTGGAGGATACTTTGCTCTCCCCGGTGCATGGCCAGGGGGAGAAGAGAGAGGAGGCGAGAAGAGGAAATCAGTGTCTGGGAAGGACAGGCAAAAAGCAACGCCACAGAACCGGCCTGCTGCGCACTGCACAGCCTCTTAAATTAAATGCAGGCCCTCCAGTCGCTGCCAGCCTTGGGTCCAGCAAGGCCAACTCTCTCTATATGAATTAAAGCGCTGGGTGCCCCCCGTAGCAGTGTGCAGGGACGACCCCTTAAGATAAGACAGGCCGAGCTCCTGCCTCGTAGACGGTGGGAAACCGGGAACTGCTTTGTAAACCGTAGCCAGCTTTGTGCTTTGACAAAGTCAGGACCTCGGGAAGCAGGATCTGGTCAATCCTACGAGGACAAGGCTGTTTCCCCTAGAACGGTGCCACTCGACACCCAAGATATAGGGTCCGGGAGAGCAAGTAGCCCCCCAGAGTCTCAGGAAGAATTACCTTTGGGGGATGCACCCTCGCACCTTAACTCTGGGTATCAGCCAAAGCCCAGACTCGATTTTCTGCCTCTTTGTACCGGAAACGGGATAGACACTCCTATAGCCGTCTCCAGCTGCGCCTCTGACACAGCTACAGCCCATTTTATTCTTAAGACGTACGGCGCCCAGTCTTTGCACAGCGATCCACAGGTCCAGACCCTCTGCCGGAGCCTCTTACTCCTTGATTTGCAACACGGGGCGATGCGCCCCTGGGGCTTCAGGAAGAACGGCCAGAGGGGAGCCCCGGGGCCCGGTCTGCGCCCCCCGCACAACCGGCTGCGCTCTGACAGCCTTGAGTGAGGACGTGCCGCGAAAACCACCAGCTTCCCCGGGCCCCTCGCGCCCCATCCAGATCCCCGGCCACCTGCGGGCGCCGGAGTGGATTTGATGGATCCAAACAGTTTTCACCAAAGACAAGTCTCGAGGTTCAAAGGAAAATATATATATATATATATATACACACATATATATATATATATATATATGTAGAAAGTGTTCCTTAAAGGACACAGAAGCGAGCTGACCCGGGGCCTTCCCGTCTCCTACCGCGCAGCCTCGAGTCTCCCCGCGATCTGGGGGAGCCGGGCAGGCGCTGAGCGCTGGGAAGGCGCGTGGAGACAGCTCCTCTCTGCGTCTGGGGGACCGTAAATACAAGCCAGGCAGGCAGAGACACAAATCCACATCCTAAGCAATCAGGGCCCCAGGCCGGGCGCGGGAGCTCACGCCTGTCATCCCAGCACTTTGGGAGGCCGAGGCGGGTGGATCATCTGAGATCAGGAGTTCGAGACCAGCCTGGCCAACATGGTGAAACCCCGTCTCTGCTAAAAACACAAAAATGAGCCGGGCGTGGTGGCAGGTGCCTGTCATCCCAGCTACTCCGGAGGCTGAGGCAGGAGAATCGTTTGAACCCGGGAGGCGGAGGTTGCAGTGAGCCGAGATCGCGCCACTGCACTCCAGCCTGGCGACAGAGCGAGACTCTGTCTCAAAAAAAAAAAAAAAAAAGGAAAAACTGAAAAAGAAATCTCAGGCCCTCCGGCCCAGCCTGATCCACCCCAGCCCGGGACCCTCCCGTGTCGGAGTCCACCCCCGCGGCCCCCGCTCCGACCCTCCCTGGGTCCCCCTCTCCCCGACACCTCCCACCCACCACCCCTGGCGGGTCTCCCGGAGCCTTCCCCGCGTCTCCGGCCGGGTCCTCTCCTCCCTTCCTTTCTTTCTTAGGCAAAGCCTGGCTGGCCCGGGCCTTACCCTGGCGATCCGAGCGCCGCCAATGTGCAGAGCGAGGGGCGCGCGCGGGGGGCCGACTCCGTGGCGAGGAGGCGCCGAACCCCAGGAGGGGCCCCCCGGAGCCGCCGGCGCGCAGACGAGCTTACCTTCTGCTACTCTCGCGGGGCCGAATTCTTTCAGTTTCTCCTTGTCATTGTCTACGTGGTCCTTGAACAAATGCACCGGGCAGTGGCCGCCGCCCTCCGCGAGGTCCTGGAGGCTGGAATCCGACGTCCCCAGGTCCCGGGAGCGCGCCAGTCCGCTCTCCAAAACTTCCCGGTACGTAATGGAATCCTTCTTGCCTCCGCCGCCGCCGCCGCCTCCTCCGCCGTTACCGTCCTTGCTTTTCTGGTCAAAAGACTTGGATACAAACGCCGTGAGTTCTTCCATGGCTGGGGGCCGGGGGCTGGCGACGAGCCGGGGCGGGTGGGTGCGCGCGCGTCTCCCCGCGCGCGGAGAGGACGGCCCGGTGCGCGCGGGTGGATCACCACCGCGGTTATTTACGCCTTTCCATTGGAAATCTCACTATTTATACGCGTCGACCTCGCCCAGCCCCCCCCCCCCCCGTGCGCTGCCTGTCTGGTGCAATTACGGGTCTCCGGGCTCCGCGGCGGACGCACAAGCAGAGACGCTGTGTCTCCCCCACCCCACCTCACCCCACCCCACCCCCCGTCAACGCCCGCAATTGGCTTTTCTTCTCATTTCATCACTGTTTGGCGTCCGGACACCTTGGTGCGAAGAGGCAAAGATCCCATTTTGGGAAGGGAGACCGCCCGCGCGCGCAGGAGGGGGTCGCAGAGGCGCCCGAGTCCCCCCCCCCCGCACACACACACAGGTTACCCCGCGTGCTTTCCGTGGCTGGAAGAAAAGCAAACTCCAGCTTTTTCCTCCACAGAGAGAGACACACACAGACGTGGAGGAGAGCCGAGCCCCGGAGCCTGGATCGTTCCAGGAAGCGCCCGGGGCGCACCGGGGCGGAGATGGCGAGACGCGGAGGGGACCCGGGCGAGCCGGGGACGCGCGATCTTGGGACAGGATGAGCTCCAAGTTGGTGGCGGCGCGCGCTTGGATGGAGGGATGGTGAGATGGCACGCAGCTGGGGGATCCCCTAAAGGGAGAAGAACACGGGCCGGGTGTCTCCAAACCTGGACGCGGGCGCCTGGGAGGCGGTGGCGGAGGCCGAGGATTCCCCGGGGGCCCCCTCCCGGGTCTCCAGCGCCCGCAGAAAGAAGCCCAGGTCCCCGGGAGATCCGGTTCGTAAAACATCGATTCTTTCCGCGCGCGCCAGACCCCGGAGACCCCGGAGCGAGGCGTCCACCCTTTAGCGCCGCGCTGTCACCCTGGCGTCTGGGGTATTTACTGGGGTTGGGGGGGAAAAATAGTTCTGATTGTGGTTTTCATTGCGGGATGTGCTCCTGCTGTGGCTATTGAATGCGCTTTAGGGGAAGCCGGTGTTGGCCGTCGCGATCTGAAATTCGTTTTCCAAGTCCTGGAAACCAAACGCGCCACGGTTCCTGCCCAGGACCTTCTACAAATAAAGTGGAGGTTTTTTCCCCTTTCCCTCTTTCCTTTTCTCTTTCTTTCCTTCCTTCCTTTCCTTTCCTTTTCTTTCCCTTCCTTTCTTTCCTTCCTTCCTTCCTTTTTCTTTCTTTCTTTCTCTTTCTTTCTTTCTTTTATTTCTTTCTCTTTCTTTCTTTCTTTCTTTCTCTTTCTTTCTTTTTCTTTCTTTCCTTTCTTTCCTTCTTTCTTTCTTCTCTTTCTTTCTTTTCTTTCTCTTTCTGTAACATGCCCTCACTTTCCTTCTCCCATCGCGTTTGGAGTTGGGGAGTCTCCTGAGGAAGGTGTGATTTTGGGGACAGGTTCCGTTAACCGTTTTTTGAGGGAGATTCCGGGGACCGCCCAGCCTCGAAGGCGCCCACAGGGTTGGCGCTCGGGAGCCGGGCCCTGGGCTCGTTCCGTGGAAAGAAAGTGAGTCTTTTTCCCGGACACTGGGGAGCAGGGAAGGGGCCCCCAGCAGCCCAGGTCAGGTTCACGTTGGGGGTTCACGGGCTGAGGGGAAGGGGGAGGCGCTGAGGAGCCAGAGAAACCGCCGTCCTGTTCCCTGCCTGCCTCCTTCCCTCGCTCGGCTTCTTCCTTCTCTTCCTTCTCTTCCTTCTCTCCCTCCTCCTCCCGTCCTTCCTTCCCTCCATCCCTCCCCTCCTCCCTCCTTCCTTCCTTCCTTCTCCCCCTCCCCCCTTCCCTCCCTCCCTCCTTCCCTCCCTCCTTCCTTCTTTCTCTCCCTCCCCCTCCTCCCTTCTCTCCTTTTCCTTCCTTCCCTCCATCCCTCCCTTCCTCCCTCCCTCCTTCCTTCCTCCCCCTTTCCCTTCCTCTCTTGTCTTTCTTCCTCTCTACTTTCTCCTGCCTCTCCTTTCTCCTCCTCTCTCTTTTTCCTTCCTTCCTTCCCTTTCCTTCCTTCTCCTTCCTTCCTTCTTTCCTCCCCCTTCCTTCCCTCCTTCCTTTTTCTCTCCCTCCCTCTCTTCCTCCGTTTCTTCCTCACGCTTCCCTCCCTAACCCTGTGTCCTTTCCTTCTTCCTTCCCTCCCTCCCTCCCAGAGACCCCTGGCCCCCAGGCCCGCTGTCTGCCCCTGTCTCTCTGCTTCCCACATCCTCTCTCCTTCCTCTTTACCCCTTTCCCTCCTCCCTCCCTCTCTCTCTTTTCCTCCTTCCTTTCCCTCTTCCCCTGCATATTTCTCCCCGTCCATCTCCCTCTTTCCTTCTTCCTCTCTCTCTCTCTCCCCCTCCCTGACTTGCTCAGTCTCTGCCTCCTTCTCCCTCTCCCTCTTCCCCCTGCCCTCTCTGCCTCCACCTACCTCCCCTTCCGTCTGCCTCCCCCCTTTTCCGCCTCTCCCCTCCTTCCCCCTTCTCCTCCCGGGTCACTCTGCCCCCCACGCACCCACCGCCTGGTCCCCATCATTCGGGAGCTGCCACCTCCCCAGACTTCAAAACCCAAGGCAGAGAAGCTCCTGGAAGCTCAACAAACAGGGCTTTGTCACCGCGCCCTCCCATCAAAGCGGGGCCTGGAGATATCACAGAGAATTACAAATAGTTCCATGTATTATGCAAAAAGGCGCCGCGCCGGTAGAGTCGTCGGGGGGAGAGGCCGGGAGGGTGAGCAGGGGCGCGGGCACCAGGAGGCCGGTTCGTGCCCGGGAGGAGCCCCTTTCCCGGTTGTCCTTCCTCCCATGACCCCAGGGCTCGTCTTCCTCCCCAGCAGGCCCTGGGGACCCAGGATGACACTTGAGCCCTGTGCTTGTGGGAGACGGCAGAGCAGTGGGGGGACAGCAGTGATGGTGGGGTGGGGGGGCGTGTGTGTGAGACTGAGACAGACAGATTTGGAGAATGGTCTCTGGGTTAGAACAACCCTCTGCGGGGTCCTCCGCGGCCGGGTCACTGTTCTGACGGCCTCCCCGTCCCCGTCTCTTCCTCGGCTGGGAGACGGGTCCCCAGGGACCGTGCGGTGAACCCGTCACAGCTGCTCTCTGTGTCGCTCACACACCCTCCCTCGTCCCGGCCCAGCTGTCTTCTCCCAGTCCCAGCACCAGGTCTTCCTGGGGGTCCCGTGGGGCCCAGGCCGTCCCAGACCCGCGGTTCCTTGGCAGGGGAGGACGGTAAGAACCGCAGCACCCAGCCCGGCTGCCTTTGGCTGCCACCTGCACCCCTTGCCCCGTAGGAAGCTCCGCGGTACCAGGGTCTCCAGCCTCCAGGAACGAGAATGAGGACGGCAGAGGCAGGAGCTGGGGTCGTTCAAGGCCCCTCAGCCTCAGGGAAATGACTCAAAGGCCCTTGTTCAACCGAAGCCTGAACTGTAATGGCCACGTGGCCGGCGAACGGCTTTGAAATCCAGCACGTTGAAGTCACGAGACACGTCCCTGCCTCACGTGTGTGTAAAACTCCAACTCCAAGCGCTGACCTCGCGCCTCTCACCTGAAGCCCTTTCCCTTCTCTCGCCCAGAGCTTCGGTTCTCTCCCGGTGCTTCCCTTTAACGGCAGAGGCACGAGACACCTACTATGTGCGTGAATGATCGTGTGTTTGAGAAATCTATAGGCAGGAACTTTTTCCACCACACACGTTTCTCGTGGCGGATTCGAGATGCCGTCGAAGGCCGCAGCAGCTCAGGTCTGCAGACGGGGCGGACGTGATGAAACACGGCGTTGATATTTCACAGAGCAGGCGGCTGTAGGCAGAAGGGGGGTCTGCGCCTCCCTTGGCCTGAGCTGTGCACAAGGGGGTGCTTGTTTGAGATTTTATTGATGCTTCCCTGAGACAGGGAGAGAGAGAGAGACAGACAGAGATAGACAGACAGACAGAGACACACAGACACAGAGAGAGAGAGACCAGCACACCAGGCAGAGGAGAACAAACTTTTCACATCTCACCAGATCTTGCTCGAACGCGGCTGCCTCCCTGTAGGAAACGCACGTCGTCAAGTGTCCCCGAAAGAATCAGGTTTCAGAAAAGTTAGGAGAGACACAAAAGCAAGGACTGCGGATAAAAGTGCAAAGGGGAAAAGCGAGAAATGGCAGAGACGGAGGAGGAGGGAAAGGAGGAGGAGGAGGAGGAGGAGGAGAAGGAGGACGAGGAAGGAGAAGAAGGAGGAGGAGGGAGGATGAAGGGGGAGGAGGAGGGGGAAGGAAGAGGAAAGAAACAAAAGGAAGGAAGGAAGGAAGGAAAGAAAGAAAGAAAGAAAAAGAAAGAAAGAAAGAAAAAGAAAGAAAGAATGAATGAAAAAGAAAGAAAGAGAAAGAAAAGGAAACAGAAAGAAAGAGAAAGAACGAGAAAGAAACTAAGAAGGAGAAAAACAGAAGAAGGAAGGAAGGAAAGGGAGGGAAGGAAGGAAAGAGAAAGAAAGAGAAAGAAGAAAGAAAGAAAGACAAAAAAGGAAAAAGAAAATGAAGAAAGAGGAAAAGAGAAAGGAAGGAAGGAAAGAAGGAGGAAGGAAAGAGGGAGAGAGAGAAAGAAAGAAGGAAAGAAGGAAGAAAAGGAAGAAAAGGAAGGAAGGAGAAAGAAAGAAAGAGAGAAAGAAAGAAAGAAGGGAGGGAGGGAGGAAGAAAAAGGGGAAGGGGAAGGGGGAAGGAAGGAAGAAAGGAAAGGAAGAAAGAAAGAAAGAAAACTAAGAAAGACAAAAATGAGAGACAGGAAGGAAGGAAAGAAGGAAAGAAGGAAGGAAGGAAAGAGAGGGAAGGAAGGAAGGAGAAAGAAAGAAAGAGAAAGAAACTAAGAAGGAGAAGAAGAGAGGAAGGAAGGAAGAAAGAGGAAGGAAAAAAGGAAAGAAGGAGAGAGAGGGAAAGAAGGAAGAAGAAAGAAAGAAAAGAAAGAAGAAAGAAAGACAAAAAAGGAAAAAGAAAACTAAGAAAGAGGAAAAGAGAGAGGAAGGAAGGAGAGAAGGAAGGAAGGAAAGAAGGAAAGAAGGAAAAAGTCTCTGCAAGAGAAAAGGAAAGTTCCACAACCGACCTCACCAAGCCCTGAGCGCGCCCCGGAGGTGGCCTCGCGTCCGGGCGTCCCCAGCGCGGTCACCGCCTCCTGCAAACCCTGCTCGGACGGACGGGGGCTGCTGAGTCCTGGGCGTCCGATCCTCCTGTCCCCTCCTCTCCACCCTCCCAGTTCTGTTTGCGGTGGAAACAGACTCGGAAACGAAATCAAACAAAACCAACCAACAAACAAACAAACAATGTGGGAAGGTCCCCCTTGTTCTCAGGACGAGGGAACGGTCCGGGACAAAAGGAGGCGGCCGCAGGGGGATTTCAACACCCCTGTTGGCTCCTGGGCACCCCCCACACCCCCTCCAGGGACCCGCCCTGGTTGCATTGACCCAAGTTTCCAGGGGTGCTTGGTCCCTGGAGCGCGCGCGCGCTGCGGTCCCGCAGTTGCAAAGAAGCAGCGAATCTCCGGATCCGGGACAGCGCTCTCCGCGGTCCGCCCGCCGGGACTGGGGGCCCCACAGCAGAGGAGCGAGGACCCCAGGAGCTGCTCCTCGCCTTTGCACCCCTCCTGCAGCCCCACACCGAGCTGCAGCCTCCTATCCCGGCCCTTCTCTGAATATTTCCCCCCAACTCCCCACCAAACGGGCCCGGAGCTCCGGGCAGCCGGGAGCGCAGCAGGCCTGAGGCTGCAGACCCCGGGAGTTCCCCGACCTGAACTTGGTCCCAGCTCGATCTGCTTTTTATTTGGCCCTGGAGACGCAGGCGGGGCTGGGAAGGTCAGACTCGCAGCTCGGGAACAGCAGGAGGCGGCCAGACGCGGCCTCTCCGCGGTGCGTCTTGCTGTGGCTGTGGCTGTGGCAGCAGTGGGTGGTGGCGCAATGGCTCCCCTTCTCTTTCCTCTCTCTCCAGAGTGCAGGAAACAAACGAGAGAGGAGGCCCAGGCGCTGTGGCATCTGTTCTAGGACCTGCGAGGCTGACGCGTTTCCACTCGGGCGTCCAGGCGTCTCTGAGTCGCATCCCCCAAGAAATGCAACGCAGGTTCCTGCAAACCACGAGTGAACCTGCCACCCAGGGAGTCCCGACCGGCCCTTTCTAGAAGGCATCGGCTGGGGGAGACACGAGGAACGCGCTTAGGATGGCTGGGAATAGGAATGAACTGTGGGTCCGGTCCATGTTAAAAAATCCTCTGGATTTTTGGATGTGGACTAGGTGTGTTTTCAAGAATAACTTATTCTCTCTCTTTCTCTCTCTCTTTCTCTCTCTCTCTCTGTCTGTCTCTTGCTCTCATTTGCGACAAGGGAAAAGGAGCTGTGAGCGTTCACATACTGAACACTTGATTAAACTCCTGAAAAGTATGGCTTTGATTATTATTATTATTTATATATATATATTTATATATATATAAATATATATATAATAATATTAATATAAATTAATATTATTATATTATTAATAATATAATATTATTATTCTAACGAAGCTTGGCTCCCTGGAACCTAATGTATTTACTTGAAATCAAATTTCACGCCCAGAGCTCTTCATTGCAGAGCGGCCTCTGCGTCGGGGCCCTCTGGGGTCTCCAGCCCCCTCCTGAGCGCAAAATCTCAGGCCTCCCCCCATCCCTTCCCCGCCACCTACTCCGCACCCACCCCCACCAGCCAACTGGGGCCTGCTCCTGGGTTCTCCAACCAGGGCAAGAAACACTTTTGAAGTGTCAGGTCCCTTCTGTGTGGCCCATTTTTTTTTTTTTTTTTGTCAGCACATAACTCGAAAGGCAATTTCTATTAATCATAACCACGGAGGGAGGGCGGTATATTCCTGCGTTCTGCCCAAGGTTCAGCCTCTCCCACAACCTCCGACCCCTCCCCGCCCATTAAATATGTATAAGGATCGATCAGGGATTCGGGATTTTCCAGAGGTCTTAACACATTTCCTAGACGAACCAACCCGTGTGTTTTCGCTCCCCCTCCTCCCCTTTTACATTTAGAAACCCGGATTCCTAACTCCCTCCGACGCTGTTTATTGATTGACGCACACACATCCACGTTGTCCGCGTAAAACTAATAGATTTTCATTAAACTGAGCTTTGTCAGTCTGGCTCGTGAATGGCTGAGATTGATCCAGCGGGCAAATGCGACCCTCTATAATATTTAAAAAGGGCACGTAGGCCCTGGTTGCCTTTGTGTTCTCTCTGGAGGCCTGGCTGACCATATGTGTGTAAGGGCCTGCTTTGGGGAAGGTAGCTTTGTTTTCATGGAGGGTTTCCTTTTTTTGGTGGTGTTGTTCGTTTGTTTCACTTTATCTCACTTTTTCTACACGTCCTAGGATTTCGACAAGTCCTAGGACATAGGGAGGGGGTGTCCCTAAAACACCCCCACCGTGCAAACTTGCAATTTTAAAACTACCACCTCCTAGCAGAAAATGTTGCTGGGTTTTTTTTTTTTTTTTCTCCAGGAGCTTCTGTGGAATTTTCTTGTCTCTCTCTCTCTCTCTCTGTCCTAAACCTCAATATGTACTTTGCAACATATGGAGGGCATTAAACCCCTTTCCTTTCGGATTTAATCACAGGGCCTCGACTTTATGTTTGATTTCAGAAAACTCTTATTTGTTTAAGAAAAAACGTTATTTTTTATATATATATATTATTTATATTTATATATGTATTATATATATTTATATATATTTTATATATTATATATATTTATATATATTATATATGTATTTATATATGTATATATATTTTATATATTTATATATTTTTATATATATTATATATATTTATATATATTATATATGTATATTATATATTTATATATATTATATATATTATATATATATATATATATATCATATATGTATTTTATATATATTATATATATATATATATTTATATATTTATATATATCATATATATATATATATATATATATTTTATATATTTATATATATTATATATGTATTATATATATTTTATATATATATATGTATTATATATTTTATATATATTTTATATATTTATATATATTATATATATAATATATATTTATATATATTATATATGTATTATATATATTTATATATATTTTATATATTTATATATTTTATATTATATATATATATATATTTTTTTTTTTTTTCAGGGAGCCGAGGCGTTTGTCACAAAGAGCACACCCAGGAAGGCCGTTGGCTGGAGACCACCGCTGCACCAACAAGGGGCGGCCCTTCCTCGCCAGGAATAAATTCAACCCCTTGTCTGCGGTCATTCATGTTCTCCGGAATACGTCTTGCAGGTGTATTTGGATTTTCTTTTTCACGTCTGGCACACGGGCCTCCGCAAGGGGACAGAAGGAAAACTGTTTTCTCCTTCCTCTTGCCCGTGCCCCAGACCCGGGATTCGCGTCCCCAGGACACACCGGCTTAAGAAATTGGCAGGACACCCCCCCGCCACAAACAGGCCCCCCAATCTTTGGCCACGTTTCTGCAATGTCAAAACGCAGGTGGAAGGAACGAAGACGTCCACCGGGCAGAGCCAGGAAGAGGCGTAAGCGAATGGCATCCAGGGGCGCGCGGGGACACTGGGGCCCCGAGCCTGCCTCCGGGGATGGGGGGTGAGGAGCGGGCACAGGCACTGGGCGTCCTGCCTCGTTCACCTCCTTCCTCCCCGGCTGAGCCCTCACGTGAGGACCTGACCGTTGGGTAGGGCCAGCGCCCGGGAGACCAGGCCTTGGACGTTTCCAAGCGCTCGTGTGCACCTGCCCCTAGGCCCCAGAGGTTTCCTATCGCCCTCACCCCGTCCCAACTGCAAGGAGTTCGACCATTCCCTGAGGTGAGGACCTGACCCTTGGGTAGGGCAAGCGCCGGGGAGACCAGGAGACTCAGGTGTGCACCTGCCCCTAGGCCCCAGAGGTTTCCTATCGCCCTCACCCTGTCCCAACTGCAAGGAGTTCGACCATTCCCTGAGGTGAGGACCTGACCCTTGGGTAGGGCAAGCGCCGGGGAGACCAGGAGACTCAGGTGTGCACCTGCCCCTAGGCCCCAGAGGTTTCCTATCGCCCTCACCCCCTCCCACCTGCAAGGAGTTCGACCATTCCCTGAGGTGAGGACCTAACCCTTGGATAGGGCAAGCGCTGGGGAAACCAGGCCTTGGACGGCTCAGAGCGCGCGCGTGTGCACCTGCCCCTAGGCCCCACAGGTTTCCTATCGCCCTCACCAACGCCCAACTGCAAGGAGCCCTAGTATTCCCTGAGGTAAGGACCTGACCCTTGGGTAGGGCCAGCGCCGGGGAGACCAGGCCTTGGCCAGCTCAGAGCGCGCATGTGCACCTGTCCCGATCCCCCAAAGGTTTTCCATCGCCCCCACCGCCCCCCGCCCAACTCCAAGGAACGCAGCTTTGCCTGTCGGGTGGAATAACCACCGCGCCTTCCCTTCCACCTCCAGAAGCCGTGTCTTTGGAAAAAAATATTCCAGCACAGAAACTTTGCCTTCTTCTCTAGGAGCAGGCAGAAATTAATTGGCTAATTTGTGCAGCGGACCTGGCCGCCTCCTCCCCGTTCTCCTGCCTCCGGGGACTGCCCTGGAACCGAACTTCCGCAGGGACCAGGCCCAAGTCCTCACCAAGCGCACGCAGCTTCTGCAGACACAGCTGGACCCCGCGGGTGAGCTCGGGGGCTCTGAGGCCCCCACGTGACGGTCCTGGAACCTCCCCATCCACCCCAGTCCCAGGCTCCCGGGCGCTCCTGGACCAGCCCGCGAGGCCACGACCTCAGGGGTCCCCCATGGTGCCCGGACAGGGGGCGCTTATTCCTGCTCAGGGACTCGGTGGGAGGCTGCGGGTCTCGCCTTGGGTCTCTCCGGGCGGTTCTTCATCCCACCCCACTAATGAGGCCCCCGCGCTGACCGCCCAAGGCTGCCTGTGGGGGGGTCGGGATGCGCCCCTGCCCTGCCCTGCGCGCACTGGGGAACTCGGCCCGCGGTGGCTGGGAAGGCGGGGAGCGCAGAGCGTGCGGGGTCTCCAGGCAGGAGCTGCGGGGCGGGGATCTGAGGGAGGGATTTGGGGGAGGTCCGAGTGCAGCCGGGCTAATTGGGGCGCGCAGGCGGAGTGCGGGGGAGGGGGCCCCGGGGCGAGGCAGCAGGGGTGGGGGGGGCCTGTCCACCCGCAGCTCAGCCTCCTGGCCCGAGGCGAAGCTTGGGGCAAGAGAGCTGAGCTCGACCCAGCTGGACGCTCGCCCGGAGCCCAGCTCTGCGCTCTGCACCGCGGTGCGCTCCTCTCCCGCAGCGCACGGGGCAGGGGGCACGCACCCGGGGTAGGCGTGGAAGCAAGCACCGGCCCAGCCACCCCTGCACCCCCAGCCACGCAGGATAAACCGCTCGGGCACGTCTGTCTGCTTCCACAGGCCTGGACAGGAGATCGCTCATTCAGGGCGTCTAGCTCAGGGCACCTCGTCTGCTCCCCGAAGCCCGAAGAGCCCTGGCGCAGGTGGGGAGATGCTGCAGGCAGGGGACTGCCCTGGGTTCACTTCATTCCTTCATCCATCCATTCATTCATTCATTCTTCTGCGCGCATGCTGGCCGCACCTGTCACCCTCTCACACCTGTTGAGGCTGCCCCCCCCCCCCGTGAGCCTGTAGCCCTGGGTCTGGCAGCGGGGATGTGGGAGTCACTGCCTCCCCTTGTTTTCAGAGGAGTCAGAAGTTCCTGGGGTTGTAGGAGCTTGGCCAGGGGAGTTGTGAAAGGCCCGGGGCCTTCCCAGCAGGTCTGGGGTCTGTGTGGGACTCAGGAAGGCAGTTTCCAGGGCGCAGTAAAGTGTCTTTGGGGGCCTGTTTTGGGGTCCCCAGGTCTCTGTGGCTTTAGAGTGCAGCCCGATTGGACCAGATAGACTGGGGTCCCTTGTGTGGCCAGGTGATCTGGGGACTCTGGGCCTCCAGGGATGAGAGGTTCTCCTGCACACAGGCCACGATGCCCAGGGCTATGACAGCGTGGGCGTCTGGAGGGGACATGAGACTTGAGAACATGGGGGTCTGGAGGGGAGGTGACCACCTGAGGGTCCGGAGGGTACATGACACCGTTGAGATCTGGAGGGAGACTCCCTCATTTTTTTTTTTTTTAATTATACTTTAAGTTCTAGGGTACATGTGCATAACGTGCAGGTTTGTTACGTGTGTATACTTGTGCCATGTTGCTGTGCTGCACCCATCAACTCATCAGCACCCATCAACTCGTCATTTACATCAGGTACAACTCCCAATGCCATCCCTCCCCCCTCCCCCCTCCCCACGATAGGCCCCGGTGTGTGATGTTCGCCTTCCCGAGTCCAAGTGATCTCATTGTTCAGTTCCCACCTATGAGTGAGAACATGCGGTGTTTGGTTTTCTTATTCTTGTGATACTTTGCTGAGAATGATGGTTTCCAGCTGCATCCATGTCCCTACAAAGGACACAAACTCATCCTTTTTGATGGCTGCATAGTATTCCATGGTGTATATGTGCCACATTTTCTTCATCCAGTCTGTCACTGATGGACATTTGGTTTGGTTCCAAGTCTTTGCTATCGACTCCCTCATTTTGACACCGCAGCTTTTATTCTGCTCCTTTGCGGTTAGGCCGCGAGTGGCTTTGACAAAATCCTTTCTCCTGCGAAAGGGGTTGCGGTGGTTTAGGAGGATCTGATCTCCCTGACCCTTGGACACACTTCTGCGTCCGTCTGGGAAGAAGGCTCCCTCAGGTCTGAAGCCATCAGTGCCCCCAGGTGAGCGTCAGGACCTGGCCAGCTGTGAAATCCACGCCAGCCCCCATCCCCCCAAAAAAGAGACGTCCAGACTCTCATCTCTGGAAACTGTGACCATGTTACTGTGGGGGCCAAGGGAGCTTCGCCCTTGGAAAGTTTGCTGAAAAATTAATCTGCAAAAAGCAGAGGAATAGAAGAGGCCAGGTGTCGTGGCTCACGCCTGTCATCCCAGGACTTTGGGAGGCCAAGGCAGGTGGATCACCTGAGATCGGCAGTTCGAGACCAGCCTGGCCAACATGGTGAAACCCCGTCTCTACTAAAAATACAAACATTAGCCGGGCGTGGTGGCAGGTGCCTGTCATCCCAGCTACTCGGGAGGCTGAGGCAGGAGAATCACTTGAATCCGGGAGGCGGAGGTTGCAGTGAGCCGAGATCGCACCACTGCACTCCAGCCTGGGCGACAGAGCAACACTCCAATTAAAAAAAAAAAAAAAAAGAAAAGGCCGGGCGCGATGGCTCAAGCCTGTTATCCCAGCACTTTGGGAGGCCGAGAAGGGCAGATCACGAGGTCAGGAGATTGAGACCATCCTGGCTAACACGGTGAAACCCCGTCTCTATTAAAAATACAAACATTAGCCGGGTGTGGTGGCAGGTGCCTGTAATCCCAGCTACTCAGGAGGCTGAGGCAGGAGAATCGCTTGAACCCGGGAAGTGGACGTTGCAGTGAGCCGAGATCATGCCATTGCACACCAGCCTGGGCAACAAGAGCAAAAATCCCTCTCAAAAAAGCAAAAACCAAAATAAATAAATAAAATAAAATAAAATAAAAAACAGTGAGGGTTTTATGTAGAATTCAGTCAGACCAGTAGGCATGTTGGAAAAAGGAAGAATTCTGTCAGAAAAAGATATCTAGGCTGCTAAAGGAAACCAAATTTTCGTTGAAGTGATTGTGGAATATCTTCAGCTGGGTACTTTTTATCTTTATTTTTATTATTTATTTTATAGAGAAAGAGTCTTGCTTCTGTTGGCCAGACTGGAGTGCAGTGGTATCATCATGGCTCACTGCAGCCTCTAACTCCTGGGTTCAAGAGACGCTCCTGCCTCAGCCTCCCAAGTAGCTGGGACTACAGGCCTCCGCCACCATGCCTGGTTAATTTTTTTATTTTTGTAGAAATGGGGTCTGGATCTGTTGCCCAGTCTGGAGTGCAGTGACGTGATCATGGCTCACTGCAGCCTCCAACTCCTGGGCTCAGGAGACGCTCCTGCCTCAGCCTCCAAAGTAACTGGGGCTACAGGCCTGCACCACCTTGCCTGGTTAAATTTTTTATTTTTACAGAAATGCGGTCTGGCTCTGTTGCCCAGTCTGGAGTGCAGTGGCATGATCATGGCTGACTGCAGCCTCCAATTCCTGGGCTCAAGTCATCCCCCTCCCTCAGCCTCCCATGTAGCTGGGGCTACAGGCCTGCACCACCATGCCTGGTTAAATTTCTTATTTTTACAGAAATGGGGTCTGGCTCTGTTGCCCAGGCTGGAGTGCAGTGGCATGATCATGGCTCACTGCAGCCTCCAACTCCTGGGCTCAAGCAATCCCACTGCCTCAGCCTCCCATGTAGCTGGGACTTCAGCCACACACCTGGCTAATGTTTTTGTTTAAGTTTTGTAGAGATGAAATCTTGCTATGTTGCCCAGGATGGGCTCAAACTCCCAGGCTCAAGCAGTCCTCCTGACTCAGTTTCCCAAAGTGCTGGGATTAAACATATGCAACATAACTGGGTACATTTTGGAAATGCGTCCACACTTCATTTTTTTTTTTTTTTTTTTTTTTGAGACGGCGTCTCACTCTGTTGCCCAGACTGGAGTGCAGTGGCGCGATCTCGGCTCACTGAAACCTCTGCTTCCCGGGTTCAAGCGATTCTCCTGCCTCAGTCTACTGAGCACACTTCACTTTTTAATTGACAGATAAAAATCGCATATGTTCGGGTGTACCACATAAGTTTTTTTTTTTTTTTTTTTGAATGGAGTCTCGCTCTGTCGCCCAGGCTGGAGTACGGTGGTACAATCTCAGCTCACTGCAACCTCCACTTCCCGGGTTCAAGAGATTCTCCTGCCTCAGCCTCCCGAGTAGCTGGGGGTTACAGGTGTCTGCCACCACACCCGGCTAATTTTTGCATTTTTAGTAGTGACGAGTTTTCACCATGTTGACCAGGCTGGACTTGAACACCTGACCTCAGGTAATCTGCCCACCTCGGCCTCCCAAAGCGTTGGGATTCCAGGCATGAGCCACCAGGCCCGGCCCCATGTAATGTTTTGATGTGTATAAATATTGTGGAACGGATACATTGAGCTAATTAACATCGGCCTTTGCTCACATACTTACCATTTTCCTTTGGTGAGAACAGTTGACATGGATTGTTAGCAATTTTCAAGAACACAATAAATGGTTATTAACTCTATTGCGTATCTCTTTTTTTGTGTGTGTGAGACGGAGTCTCGCTCTGTCGCCCAGGCTGGGGTGCAGTGGCGCGATCTCAGCTCACTGCAAGCCCTGCCTCCCGGGTTCACGCCATTCTCCTGCCTCAGCCTCCCGAGTAGCTGGGACTACAGGTGCCGCCACCGCGCCCGGCTAGTTTTTTGTATTTTTAGTAGAGACGGGGTTTCACCGTGTTAGCCAGGATGGTCTCGATCTCCTGACCTCGTGATCTGCCCATCTCAGCCTGCCAAAGTGCTGGGATTACAGGCCTGAGCCACGGCACCTGGCTGCACAGCTCAGTTTTAAACATTTGTAGATTAAATAAAGTGTGTGCCCATGTTTACAAAACTGGCACCCTTGGCCAGGCATGGCGGCTCACGCCTGTAATCTCAGCACGTTGGGAGGCTGAGGTGGGGGAATCACGAGGTCAGGAGTTCGACACCAGCCTGGCCAACATGGTGAAACCCCATCTCTACTAAAAATACAAAAATTACCTGGGCATGGTGGCAGGTGCCTGTAATCCCAGCTACTCGGGAAGCTGAAGCAGGAGAATCGCTTGAACCCGGGAGGCGGAGGTGCAGTGAGCCGAGATCACACCATTGCACTCCAGCCTGGGCAACAGAGCAAGACTCTGTCAAAAGAAAAAGGAAACAAAGAAAGAGAGAGAGAGAGGAAAGAAAGAAAGAAGGAAGGAAGGAAGGAAGGAAGGAAGGAAGGAAGGAAGGAAGGAAGAAAGAAGAAAAGAAAGGAAACTGAAAAAAGAAAAATTAAGGAAGGAAGGCGGAAGGAAATCTCAGCTACTCGGGAGGAAGGGGAATGGTGTGAAGGGGAAGGAAGGAGTGAGGAGATCCGGCCACTGCACCCCAGCCTGAAGTGACAGAGCAAGACTCTGTCTCAAAGAAAAAGAAAGAAAGAAAGAAAGAAAGAAAGAAAGAAAGAAAGAAGAAAAGAAAGGATCCGTCTCTACTGAAAACACAAAAATTAGCCGGGTGTGGTGGCGGCACCTGTAATCTCAGCTACTCGGGAGGATGAGGCAGGAGAATGGTGTGAACCCGGGATGTGGAGGTAGTGAGCTGAGATCCGGCCACTGCACCCCAGCCTGAGTGACAGAGCAAGACTCTGTCTCAAAGAAAAAGAAAGGAAAGAAAGAAAGAAAGAAAGAAAGAAAGAAAGAAAGAAAGAAAGAAAGAAGGAAGGAAGGAAGGAAGGAAGGAAGGAAGGAAGGAAGGAAGGAAAGAAGGAAGGAAATAAAGAAAGAAGGAAGGAAAGGAAGGAAGGAAGGAAGGAAGGAAGGAAAGAAGGAAGGAAAGAAAGAAAGAAAGAAGGAAGGAAGAAGGAAGGAAGGAAGAAGGAAGGAAGGAAGGAAGGAAAGAAGGAAGGAAAGAAAGAAAGAAAGAAAGAAGGAAAGAAAGAAGGAAGGAAAGAAAGAAAGAAAGAAAGAAGGAAGGAAGGAAAGAAAGAAAGAAAGAAAGAAGGAAGGAAGGAAGGAAAGAAAGAAAGAAAGAAGGAAGGAAGGAAGGAAGGAGGAAGGAAGGAAGAAGGAGGAAGGAAGGAAGGAAGGAAGGAAGGAAGGAAGGAAGGAAGGAAGGAAGGAAGGAAGGAAGGAAGGAAGGAAGGAAGGAAGGAAAGAAGGAAGGAAAGAAAGAAAGAAAGAAAGAAAGGAGGGAGGAGGGAGGGAGGGAAGGAAGGAAGGGAGAAAGAAAAAGAAAGAAAGAAAAAGAAAGAGAGAAAGAAAGAGACAGAGAAAGGAAGGAAGAAAGAGAGAGAGAAAGAAAGAAAGAAAGAAAGAAAGAAAGAAAGAAAGAAAGAAAGAGAGAGAAAGAAAGAGAAGAAAGAGAGAGAAAGAAAGAAAGAGAGTGAAAGAAAGAAAGAGAGTGAAAGAAAGAAAGAAAGAAAAAAGAAAGAAGGAAAGAAGGAGAAAACGGACACCCTTCATGCTTTTGAACATCTACCCACAAACATCCACCCAAACTAGTGCCTGCGGAATTCACCGCTGTGTCTGAAGCGGCTCCTTGGAGACCGTCCCTCCACGGCTGGACAGTCCACCACCTCCTCCATGTAGCCCATCCCTCTTGAGTTTCTGAGGGATTCACCAGGTTCTCCGATTTCTAGTCACAGACTTGTGGGTAAAGCCTGACTTTCTCCCTCACCGCCTTTGGACACGTGGTGTGTAAGCAGGTGACCTCACCAGGTTGCTGTCCGTGGCGTGTCCAGAGGTTTTTGCAAATAGAAGCCCAGAGCGGATACCAAAGGTCCAAAGGTCACCCCTACACATGCAAAGAACCCCAGAAACAAGGAAATACCCACACACGATTGTCGGTTCCGGAAAGACTCAGAGCTTGTCTTGCCAGGCAAGAGACAACAGCCAAGCTCACCGTCTCTTGACACCCGTGAGCTTTTCATCTAGTGAGATGGGACCAGCCTACAAACTCTTGGAGAAAACATGGTAAGTGAGACAAAACCAGAGTGGCTATGGATCCCTCATTTGTCTTCTTCTTGTTATTAATTGTCTCTTGGTTCTAGTGCTGGTTCCTCGCCGTGCTTGAAACACCTGTCAAATTTTAAACCCATTAGCGTTCAGCCGCGTTCACAGGCTCCCCAGGGTGACACCGTGTGCCTTTCAGGGCTGATGGTTGAGAAGCGAGGAGACGCGGTAACAGGCGAACATCCTGTGTTCACTCCCCTGTCTCAGATGTTTGAATGATTCCAGCTGTCAGTGGAAGCGTTAAAGCTAATGAGGCCTGGAAAAGCGTCTGAAACGTTGTTTAAATAACCAGAAAATCGACACTGACCCCCAGCCCACATCCATTTGCCCAAATTAAAGGAATTCAGAAATCAAACACCATCAGGTAGGGGCAGCGTGGGCTGGGGTGTCGGAAACTCGTCTGTAATCTCTCCTATAGACACGGGACTGGAGTGCAGAGAGCGTGTGGTGATGTGTGCAGGACACAGCCTGAGGCTCCTTGGGGCAGGCCAATGGGCGGACGCTACCTCTCCTCACATCCCGGGGTATATTCCTTGGGGTTCTCATTAGGGCACAAGAAAATGTTTGCCAGCGAGGCGGAACGGTGGCTGCAGCGTCCTTTCCTGTCTTGTTGCAAGAAATAAGAGGCAACCGGGGCTGGTAGGGACCAGCTTTCGGGGAGCCTCGCAGGACACTGGTTTGGGTGGCAACAGAGCAATGAGCAGGGCAGGGAGGACAGGTGAGCAGCTCTCCTGAGAGGCCACAAAGCAGGTGGAGAATGCAAGTGACGCCTCATTCAGACGGAGAGCTACACAACACATTTACAAGACGGGGACCCCCCCAGGGATGTCCTGCAAAGCAGCAGGAGCTGGGGAAGAGGCTGGAGGAGGTGCCTGTTGGTTGGATAGGTGCCTCTGGTTCCTGGTTCCCAGCAGGGCTGCTATCATGTGGTGTTGGCCAAAGATCATCAGCTTCTCCTTCTGGAGGCATCTTCCTCAGATCCTCCAGGAGGAAATCAACCGTTCCGACACCTTGATCTCAGACTTCTGGCTCCCAGAACTGGGAGAGAATAAAATTCCGTCGTCTAACCTACACAGTGGGTGGTACTTTGTTAGAGGAACCGGAGCAGGTTCATGTACATGTTTGTATTTGCCCAGTGTGAGCCCTTGAGGCAGCCAAATCCCCAGCCGAGGGAGTCCTGGAAGTGAGCCCCAAAGGAGACTCATCGATGAGCAAGCAGTGTCTGTCAGGCCTCTGAGCCCAAGCTCCAGCCATCCTATCCCCTGTGACCTGCACGGATACATCCAGATGGCCTGAAGCAACTGAAGATCCGCACAAGAAGTGAAAAGAGCCAGTTTCTGCCTTAACTGATGACATTCCACCATTGCGAATTCTTTCTGCCCCACCCCTACTGATCAGTTGACTTTGTAACAATATACCCTCCCCACCTTTGTGATAATGGACTTTGTGATATTCCCCCACCCTTGAGAATGTGCTTTGTAATATCCTCCCTACCCTTGAGAAGGTACTTTGTAATATCCTCCCCACCCTTGGTACTTTGTAATATGCTCCCCACCCTTGAGAAGGTACTTTGTAATATCCTCCCCACCCTTGGTACTTTGTAATATCCTCCCCCACCCTTGGTACTTTGTAATATCCTCCCCCACCCTTGAGAAGGTACTTTGTAATATCCTCCCCACCCTTGGTACTTTGTAATATCCTCCCCCACCCTTGAAAAGGTACTTTGTAATATCCTCCCCCACCCTTGAGAAGGTACTTTGTAATATCCTCCCCCACCCTTGGTACTTTGTAATATCCTCCCTCACCCTTGAGAAGGTGCTTTGTAATATCCTCCCCACCCTTGAGAAGGTATTTTGTAATATCCTCCCCCACCCTTGGTACTTTGTAATATCCTCCCTCACCCTTGAGAAGGTACTTTGTAATATCCTCCCCACCCTTGAGAAGGTACTTTGTAATATCCTCCCTCACCCTTGAGAAGGTACTTTGTAATATCCTCCCTCACCCTTGAGAATGTATTTTGTAATATCCTCCCTCACCCTTGAGAATGTATTTTGTAATATCCTCCCCCACCCTTGAGAAGCTACTTTGTAATATCCTCCCCACCCTTGAGAAGGTACTTTGTAATATCCTCCCTCACCCTTGAGAATGTATTTTGTAATATCCTCCCCTACCCTTGAGAATGTATTTTGTAATATCCTCCCCCACCCTTGAGAAGCTACTTTGTAATATCCTCCCCCACCCTTGAGAAGGTACTTTGTAATATCCTCCCCACCCTTGGTACTTTGTAATATCCTCCCCCACCCTTGAGAAGGTACTTTGTAATATCCTCCCCACCCTTGAGAAGCTACTTTGTAATATCCTCCCCCACCCTTGAGAAGGTACTTTGTAATATCCTCCCCACCCTTGGTACTTTGTAATATCCTCCCCCACCCTTGAGAAGGTACTTTGTAATATGCTCCCCACCCTTGAGAAGGTACTTTGTAATATCCTCCCTCACCCTTGAGAAGGTACTTTGTAATATCCTCCCTCACCCTTGAGAAGGTACTTTGTAATATCCTCCCCACCCTTGAGAAGGTACTTTGTAATATCCTCCCCCACCCTTGAGAAAGTACTTTGTAATATCCTCCCCACCCTTGAGAATGTAATTTGTAAGATCCAACCCCTGCCCACAAAAAATTCCTCCTAACTCCACCGCCCATCCCAAACCTGTAAGAACTCATGATAATCCCACCTCCCTTTGCTGACTCTCTTTTCCGACTCAGCTCACTGGCACCCAGGTGATTAAAACGCTTTATTGCTCACATAAAGCCCGTTTGGTGGTCTCTTCACACAGTCGTGCGTGACCGTGCCCAGGTGCCAGTCCAGAGTGAGGAGCATTTTCAGGTTCACGGTGTGAATCCAAAGATCTGGAACCAGGGAGGCAGCCAACAATGTGGGGTGGAAGGTCAGGAAAGAGATCCTGAAAGTTTGAGGCTGCTTGCTGCGAAGTGGCAGATAAGGGCAGGTCGTTCACTTTCCCAAAACTCCCACTGCAGGTCAGCAATGCACATAGAACAAATTTATGGAATGAGGATGGTGATGGAGGTGGAAATCAATTTCAAAGAAACTATGAGTCACTTGTGATCCCCAACTTAGCAGCTTAAAACAACATGCCTTTATTATCTTATGGTTTTGTTGGGTTGGGAGTCTGGGAGCAGCTTGGCTGGGTGCGTCTGGTTCACAGTTCCTGGCAGGTTGCTGTCACTGTGTCAGCCAGGGCTGGGATCTCATTTGAAGGCTCAACTGGGGAAAGGCACACTTCCAAACTCATTCATGTTGCCCAAAGGTGGTCAGTTCCTTATCATGCAGACCTCTGTACGGGAGAACTTACAACATGAAAACTTGCTATCCCCAGAGCAAGGGTGGAGACAGAGAGAAACAGAGTATGAGAGACAGGGAGAGTAAAAGAGAGATTGAGAGAGGGAGATTGAGAGAGAGAGATGGAGAGAGAAGTTGTGAAAGAGAAATTGAGGGAGAGAAGCTTAGAAAGAGATTGAGTGAAAGAGATTGAGACTGAGACTGAGACAGAGAGAGAGATTGACAGAGAGGGAGATTGATAGAGAGATTGAGAGAAAAGTTGATAGAGAAGAGAGAGAGAGGAAACTAGGAATCCACAGGTAACTTCATCTTGGAAATGACAAGCCATCAATTTTGCCATCACTTCTATTGCTCGTAACCAGTAGAAGGAATGAGCCAGTCCACCCAGGAGAGAGAGACCAAGAAAGCAAAGAAGTGCCACAGTTTAAACCCATCATCTCTTCTGAGAATTGACTCATTTTCCATGAGAACAGCATGACAAAAACTGCCCCTGTGATCTAATCACCTCCCACAAGGTCCCTCCCTGGACATATGGGAATTACAATTTGAGATGAGATTTAGGTGGGGACACAGAGCCAAACCGCATCAATCATTAAATCAATGATAGGCCAGGTGTGGTGGCTCACGCCTGTAATCCCAGCACTTTGGGAGACCAAGGTGGGCGGATCTCCTGTCATTTGATCTAGGACCCACCCCATTCCAGGATGATCTCATCCCTAGATCCTTCACTTAATAACATTTGCAAAATTGCTTTTCCCAAACAGAGTTGCATTTGAAGCTTCCAGGTGGAGATAGACTTGTGGAGGGACACTTGGAGATGGTTCCAACTCCCATCCCTACTGATTGCCAAGCAAGGTTTGTCCAAGAGTCTGCGATCACGGGAGATGGGAAATGTCATTTTTGTTTTCCTATTGCTGCACAAGAAGAGATTATAGGCCGGGCTTGGTGGCTCACGCCTGTCATCCCAGCACTTAGGGAGGCTGAGACGGGTGGATCACGAGGTCAGGAGATCGAGACCATCCTGGCTAACATGGTGAAACTCGGTCTCTACTAAAAATACAAAAAATTAGCCAGGCGTGGTGGCGGCGCCTGTGGTCCCAGCTACTCGGGAGGCTGAGGCAGGAGAATGGCGTGAACCCGGGATGCAGCGCTTGCAGTGAGCCAAGATCATGCCACTGCACTCCAGCCTGGGTGACACAGCGAGACTCCATCTCAAAAAAAAAGAGATTATAGAGGGATGAAGAAGGAAGGTCAATGCGTCAATGCTACTCCAACACCCCAGTTCTCTCTGCCTGTTCCCCAGCCTTGTTTTACACCAGAGGAAAGAGGTGTAAGAGTTGACCCATTTGTCATGAGAACAGCATGGGGGAACAGCCTCATGATCTCTGTCTCTCTCTCTCTGCAGTTCTTCTCTTCACTCAAGAGAAGAAGACAACCCAAGCATGAGATTACCAGGAAACGGGGACCGTTGGGAGCTCTTCCAACATGGCTGCCGACTGCAAGAAGCCAGCTCCCTCCAACGGCTGCCGAGTCTACTGAAAGCTGCTGTGAGTGAAGTCAGAGCCTGGCTGGGGCATGTGGAAGGAGTCGTTGGCCTCACCTCGTTAGACCCCATGGAGGGACACGTCAAGGCACACTTTGTGGATATCCTCTGTCGTTGGGCTTGTCCAACCTTGTGCTGTAGCCCAGAAATGTTTTTGAAGCAGGTCACTGAAGCTTGATATTAGAGATGTGAAGACGAGTTTTGTCCCCAGGGACACTTTTTTACCTCCAAGTCGCCAAAGGAACCAAGGTAACTTCCGATCAAATCAAGGAGCATAGAATGTGTCTCAAGCAACCTAACCCTACACAAGAGATGTAATAATCATGGTTGTTTGCAATAGTTATCTTATACCCAGCATTGGCCATGGGCCAGGAATTGTGGCAAGTTCTTCCCTGCAGTATTTAATCATTAGGTTATCTGTTTTTTTTGGATGGAGTCTCGCTCTGTCACCCAGGCTGGAGAGCAGTGGCGTGATCTCGGCTCACTGCAATCTCCACCTCCTGGGTTCAAGCGATTCTTCTGCCTCAGCCTCCCGAGTAACTGCGATTACAGGCATCCGCCATCATGCCCTGCTGAATTTTCTATTTTTAGTAGAGATGGGTTTCACCATGTTGGCCAGGCTGGTCTTCAATTCTTGATGTCAGGTGATCTATCCGCCTCGAGCTCCCAAAGTGCTGGGATGACAGGCATGGGACACCACGCCCAGCCAATGAATACACTTTTAAAACAATCACAAGTACAGATTTCCTACCTTAGTTTTTCACTTATTTGTCCTCATAATTTTGTAGTGTCACATAAAAAAAAAAAAAAAAAAAGTTGTATGGATGGTTACGCTGGTGACTTCCATCTGTGGTCCCAGCACTTCCGGAGGCTAAGACTGGAGGATTCCTTGAGGCCACGAGTTTGAGACCAGCCCGGGCCACATAGCTAGACGCCCCCTGCCCCCCCATCTCTACAAAAAGTAAAAATAAATTTAAAAATAATTGTCATTTGCTTTGCTTCCATTTATTATGTGTATCTCACAATCTGCCTTCCTTTTCCTTTGAAGCAGGTGTGTCCGGCTATAACCGACGTATCATCCAACGCATCTATTTAAGGCACACAGTTCTATAGGTTTTATTATATTCCCAGAGTTCAGCAATGGTCATCAGAGTCACTTTTAGGACATCTTAATCACGTCCCAAAGAAGCTGAGTTCCTGTCGTCAGACCCTCCCTCCCTAGTTCTCCCACCCTGGGTCCCCCCAGTCCCAAGCACCTACTGTTCCACCCTCTACCCCAATAGATTTCCCTATTCCAGACATGTGACTCGAATGGAATGATAGAATCTGAGGTCTCACTTCCTCCTTTTAATTTCGGAGAACACACACGCACATACCCCAGTCATTAACGTCAGCACCACGGGACGTACCATCTGGCCTTATTCTATCATCTTCCACAGAGCTCTGGTGAGCAATTAAAAAGACAGACCTGCGGAAATACGGGCCTTCCGTGGTGCCCTGGAGGTGACGGAACTGGGTATCTGTCAGATCCGGGGAAAATGTGCAGAGACTGACCATGGGCCACCCCACCGTCTCCAGCATTTATAAAAATTTTTCTTTTTAATGGGGCCTTTCTATACACCTTCGTTCCTTTTAATTTGGTCATTCTACCCTTTCTGAATATTCTTCGTGGCACCTTTTAGAGGATAATAGTCTCCCCCCTCAACAGAAAGGAGGGGGGTGCTGTATAATGTCATTCCTGGAAACAGGCCGTGTCTGTCCTCGTACGGTGCAGAGGTGACAATACGATTTTTCTGTAATTCCGCTGTGTTTTTTTGACCTGTAGTCCCCCCGGGACTTGTGGATTTGGCTGTGGCTAGATGAGTTTACAATTCCGATGAGAGCTCCATAAGCCATAATTCCCAGAGCATATGAGGTCCACTGAGGGCGATTCACTAGTTTTTGCTTTTGGCAATGAGGTCACTGGAGAAGCTTCACATGGGCTCCCAGGGTGGGGGGGCGGCAAAGGAGACACGGGGACACAAGTGTTCACTTCAGTTCAGTTGCTATGGATCTGCTCCCCCCACAATCCTGGAAAAGTTTGGACGTTTTGGCTTTTCCGGAACATTCCGGTCCTTCTCCCTGAAGAAAATGAAGCAGCTTGATCTTCGCCTCACGGGACAGGTGTCTGAGAGGAGGAAAGGAACAATTGCCCATCTCGGGAAAATCGTTGCAATGTCTCTGTTTATGGAATCCTCTGCCTCCTGCAAGACAGATATCTCCGGTCTTACCTCCTCCAAAGACATGGGATAACTCTCCTGGGTGAAAGAGGAGAGAAATTCTCTTGATTTCATGGGTTCTCAGTCCCTGAAGAGCCACTAAAACTGGGAAGATCAAGAATACAAATAGAATTTAAAATAATAAAGAGGATGGGCTGGGGGTGGTGGCTCAAGCCTGTCATCCCAGCATACGTCATCTGAGGGTAGCTGTTCGAGACCAGCCTGGCCAACATAGTGAAACCCTGTCTCTACTAAAAATAAATAAAATAAAAAATAAAAAATAATTAGCTGGGTGTGGTGGCAGGTGCCTGTAATCCCAGCTACTCAGGAGGCTGAGGCAGGAGAATCGCTTGAACCCGGAAGGCAGAGGTTGCAGCAGTGAGCCGAGATCACGCCACTGCCCTCCAGCCTGGGCCACAGAACGAGGCTCTCTCTCCAATAAATAAATAAATGAATAGGATCAGACATAAAAATAGCCGATCAGCAGCCCTCAGGGCTACTCTGCCTAGGGAGTAGTCATTGTTTTATTCCTTCAGTTTGTTAATAAACTTGCTTTGACTTAAAAAGAGAGAAAGGAAGGAAGGAAGGAGGGAGGGAGGGAGGGAGGAGGGAAGAGAGAGAGAGAGAGAGAGAGAGAGAGAGAGAGAGAAAGAAAGAAAGAAAGAGAAAAGAAAGAAAGAAAGAAAGAAAAGAAAGAGAAAGAAAGAAAAAGAAGGAAGGAAGGAAGGAAGGAAGGAAGGAAGGAAGGAAGGAAGGAAGGATCCATATACATTATAACAAATGAGGCAGATTTTACACTAAAATCCAGGCTCCCTGAACCAAAGTAACACCAGGGACGAAGAACAATTTACAAAAGTCGCCTCCAAAAATCAGCCTCCGTTCTAAGCAATCTTATCTTTCAGTATCACCCCAGCACCTGTTTTGTTCGGTTGTGTTTTTCGTGTAAGTTGGGAAACAAAATAGCTTTGGTTTGTGTTTTGAGCTGTTGTCATTATTTCCCACCTAAAATGTCACCCTTCAAGACTCGTAGTTTTTTGTTTTTGTTTTTGTTTTTGAGATAGAGTCTGGCTCTGTCTCCTAGGCTGGAGTGAGTGGCACCATCACGGCTCACTGCAACCTCTGCCTCCCGGGTTCAAGTGATTCTCCTGCCTCAGCCTCCCGAGTAGCTGGGATTACAGGCGCCCACCACCATGCCCGGCTAATTTTTGCATTTTTAGTGAAGATGGGGTTTCACTATTTTGCCCAGGCTGGTCTCGAACTCCTGACCTCAGGTGATCCTCCCACCTTGTTCTCCCAAAGTGCTGGGATGACAGGCGCCCACCACCATGTCCAGCTAATTTTTGCATTTTTAGTGAAGATGGGGTTTCACCACCTTGCCCAGGCCGGTCTCGATCTCCTGACCTCAAGTGATCCGCCCACTCCGGCCTCCCAAAGTGCTGGGATGACAGGCGTGAGCCACCGCGCCCGGCCACATTTCTTTCTTCAGTGGAAAGAAAATCAGATCTTGTCTTCAGAAATCCCTGCTTTCCGGGCTGAGCAACACAGAAATGTTTGGTGCCGTGTCTGAGGGCACCAGCCCAGCGTCCCTCGCAGCCCCTAGATCGTCCAAGCCTGTGGCTTCAGGTTCTCTGGACTCCATCGGGACTGGGACTCAGCCCCTCTCCACTCAGTTTCCTATTCAAAATCTCCGCAGTCTGGAAACAAACGCAGAGGTAACCGCCGGGACCAGAGTCAGAAGGGCTGGAGAGAGAGAGACAAAAAAAAAAAAAAAAAAAAAAAAAAAATCAAGGCTCAAAATCACCTGTCACAGGTAAGCAGCATCCATTAATTAATTCAGGCAAGGATATATATAGTTTTTTTCTCCCCAGCAAGCAAGCTCTTCAGGAAAGTCAAAGGCAAAAGGAATGATGGCAACTGGCTATTTCAGCTTGGCTCCTAAACACAGACCTGGGTTTCTCTTTGTTCTCTTTCTACATCCTTGGAAAACCCAGGAAGAAGGAGGCTGCAGCCCCTTAGCACCAAGCACCTGCCATACCCCTAAATCTAGTGAGGAATTTAGAGGAAGGAGGGAGTGCCTGGGACAGTGCCACATTCATTAGGCTCGCCCATCCTTTCTTTTTTTGTTGTTGCTGTTTTTTGAGACAGAGTCTCATTCTGTCCCCAGGCTGGAGTGCGGTGGCGCGATCTCAGCTCACTGCAACCTCCGCCTCCCGGGTTCAAGCGATTCTCCTGCCTCGGCCTCCTGAGTAGCTGGGATTACAGGTGCCCATCACCACGCCCGGCTAATTTTTGTATTTTTAGTAGAGACGGGGTTTCACTGTGTTGGTCAGGCTGGTCTCGAACTCCTGACCTCAGGTGATCCGCCTGCCTTGGCCTCCCAAAGTGCTGGGATGACAGGCACCTGCCACCACGCCTGGCTAATTTTTACATTTTTAGTAGAGATGGGGTTTCACTGTGTTGGCCAGGCTGGTCTCGAACTCCTGACCTCAGGTGATCCGCCCGCCTCGGCCTCCCAAAGTGCTGGGATGACAGGCGTGAGCCACCCCTTTCTTTCCTATAGCCACGATTGTCTTTGGACTACCCCATTCAAGGAGCTACAACCCCTGCCTCTCGCTCGTGCCGTCTGCAGCCTGAACAACGTGCATCCCTCGCAAGCCTCGGGAGGCAACAGTTTTGTTCACGTCCATCTATGCGTGTTGCCCGCGCGTGTCGACATATCCAGACTCCGTGGAGAGCTGAGGGTCTGGCAAATAAATAAATAAAAAATAAATAACCCGCACCGTCCACCTGCCACACGAAAGGCCTTAAGTAAATAAATAAAGAATAAAACTTGTGAACGATCATCGTCGGACAAGGAGTTTTCCTAGGCCGTCCACAGCTGTGGGGCAGGTTGCGTCTGCGATGGGCCCCCTGCCTCGGCGGCCTCTCCTGAAATGTGTCAGAAAACATTATGAGGAGGGGAAGGGCTGGTGGTTGCAGATGCCCCATACGTTGTTAGATAATCAGGTCCTCAGTGGCAGCCGTCATGGTAGGAAGGGGTGGAAGGGGTGTGATTGGAGGTGGGCGGGCCTGGGGGGTGGGTCAGGGACCTGTCCTAGGTGGACGGAGCAGGAGGCTGAGACTCCCACAGACAGGGAAGGCGTATTGGACTTGGAGCATTTCTGTGCCATCTGAATGGGCCTCCCTTGCAGCACCTGCCTTCCCTTTGCCAAATGTATTCAGCAGAGTCACTCGCACGGACAGTGCACGCGTGGCGGCTTTGTGGACCTGACCTCACACGGGGCATCGTCTTCTACGGCCCTGGGGGATGCTCGGCCGGTAGAATCGCCTCTTTCCAATCTGCAGAGGGAGGTGGGTTATGTCAGGAAGGATTTGGGGCTGGAAGTTTAGAAGGAAAAACGTGGGCCGCTCCTTTTAAATACTCTCCTTCCGTAGAAATGACATAATAAGAGAAAACAGAATGTCGTAAACACGTCTATTGAAGTATCGAAGGAAACCGTGGCACAGTATTGGTTCTGAGTAATTCCTACGGAACTTAGGACTGTTCTTATGTTAAAACACACACACACACACAGACCCACACACACAGACACACACACACACAGTGCAATGAAAAACATAATTTGTAGCAGACAGTCTTTTCTGAGATACTTGCTTTTCCGCATCATGAAGGTTGGGGCTAGAAATTTAGTGCAAAAAACGTGGGCTCCTCCTTTTAAATCATGTCCTGCCCTTAGAAATGACATAATAAAACAGTAGGTTGCAAACGCCTGTGTTTAAGTATGGAAGCAAACTATCGAAGGATCAAAGGAAACCCTTCTGCAATATTCATTTTGAGTAATTTCCGTGCAGTTTAGCACTTTTGTTATTTTAAAACACCCACACACACCCACACACACAACCCCCCCCCCCAACACACACACACAGCCATTAAAAACATAATTTGTAGAACACAGCCTTTTCTGAAATACTTGCTTTTCAACATCACGAAGGGTGAGGCTAGACATTTCGGACAAAACAAGTGGCCCCTTCTTTTAAATAATCTCCTGCCATGGAAATGACATGATACAATAAGAGGTTGCAGACACATCTATTTAAGAAGGAAACCTTCCCCTGTTATTCATTTTGAGTAATCCCCATGGAGCTTACAATTTTTGTTATTTGAAGACACACACACACACACAGCCATTAAAAACATCATTTCTAGAAAGACAGTCTTTTCTGAGGTACCTGCTATCAGTATCACGAAAGGTCTGGGGCCAGAAATTTAGGAGAAAAAAAAAAAACGTGAGGTCTTTTTCTTCTTTTAAATAATCTCCTTCCATAGAAATGACACAATAAAATAAATAAAATACCAGGTGGCAAACACATCTATTTAAGTATTGAAGGAACCCCTTTCCCGATATTCATTTCGACTAATTCCTATGGAGTTTAGCACTTTCGTTCGTTTAAAACACACACCCCCGAGTGCGATGGAAAACATACTTTGTAGAACACACAGCCTTTTCTGAAATAACTTGCTTTTCAATATCACGTGCCACAGAAATGACATTTCGACTAATTCCTATAGAGTTTAGCCGTTTGGTTGTTTTAAAACACACACACACCCCCCACGTGCAATTAACAGTAGTGTTTGTACAACTGTGTTTTCTGATGCAACGTTGTAAACAGGAGGTACCGAATGTGAAACGCTTTCCCTCCAGCAAGAAACAGCCACGAGGCCTCTTTTGGGTCCTAAAAGAAAGATGAAGATGTGGATACTATTCGAGAAGGCGATTTTTTCTGGTTTTTCAACACACGTGGAAGCTTTGGGAGTTTGCAGTGGGGGGTGCAGGGTTTGTTATGGTTCGTGATTTTCCTTTCAGCAAAGTTCCTCCGGGAAACACGGCTCAGCCTTCGGAGTTGATTTTGATTTGCACGTAGAAGGTCTATGGCTTGAGGCTCTGTGTGATCTTGACCCTTTGCTGACGGATTCAGACAGTTTTTACCTGTAAACCGTCAAGGAGGTGAGGCCGGGCGCGGTGGCTCGCACCTGTCATCCCAGCACTGTGGGAGGCCGAGGCAGGTGGATCATGAGGTCAGGGGTTCAAGACCAGCCTGGCCAACACGGTGAAACCCCGTCTCTACTAAAAATGCAAAAACTAGCCGGGCGTGGTGGCAGGTGCCTGTCATCCCAGCTACTCGGGAGGCTGAGGCAGGAGAATGGCGTGAACTTGGGAGGTGGAGCTTGTAATGAGCCGAGATCCGGCCACTGCACTCCAGCCTGGGTGACAGAGCGAAACTCTGTCTCAAAAAAAAATAAAAAATAAAAAAATAAAAAAAAGTCAAGGAGGTAAAAAAAAAAAAAAAAAGAATGGAATTTCAAAGGCCAGGCTATGTTCAGAGAACGTCGGCTGCCTGTGTACAAAATTCAAGTCTCCAGAGGAAGGAGAGCAAAGTAACAGTGGGAGGTTTTGTGAGTTTTGCTGGGGAAGGTGGTTCACGCCTGTAATCCCAGGACTTTGGGAGGCCGCGGCAGGAGGATCGCTTGAGGTCAGGGGTTCGAGACCAGCCTGGCCCGCGTGACAAAACCTCCATCTCTACAAAAATTACAAAACGTAGCCAGGGGGGTGCTGGTGGACGTCTGTGGCTCCAGCCACTTGGGAGGCTGAGGCGGACGGATCACTCGAGCCTGGGAGGTTAAGGCCGCAGTGAGCCGAGATGGCACCAGTGCGCTCCAGGCTGGGCGACAGAGCAAGACCTGGTCAAAATAAAGAAAGAAATAAAATAAACACAGCTGTATCTTCACTGTCCCACCCCAAAAAGCCTCTCCATGCTGGGCTTCCCCAGCCGTAGGTAGTTTGCAAATGACTCTGAACGTCATATCGTAAGATTTTTCATCACAGAACCCCCTAAACTCAATGAGGTCTCCAGTGAAATGTATTTTCTGAGACGGAAAGAATTATTCAAAAGGTCGTCTGAATGCTCGGACGCATCAGAAAACCCCCGAAAGAGAGAAGGTGGATGAAATCACTAATCCCGTCGGATAGTAAGAGATGTGATTTCCAGGGCAGGTGCAGTGGTATGGTGGTAGAAACGGAGAAACTGACCGACACAGGTATACAAATGGAGTCGTTTTTATACGATAAAATGAGTATTTCAAGTCGGCAGAGGAAGATGGATGATTCAATAAATGGTTGTAACTAGAAATTTAGGGGGAAGAAAAGCTGGGGCTGGCCGGGCGCGGTGGCTCAGGCCTGTCATCCCAGCACTTTGGGAGGCCGAGGCAGGTGGATCACGAGGTCAGGAGTTCGAGACCAGCCTGGGCAACATGGTGAAACCTCGTCTCTACTAAAAATACAAAAATTAGCCGGGCGCGGTGGCAGGTGCCTGTCATGCCAGCTACTGAGGAGGCTGAGGCAGGAGAATCGGTTGAACCCGGGAGGCGGAGGTTGCAGTGAGCCGAGATCGTGCCACTGCACTCCAGCCTGGGCGACACGACGAGACTCTATCTAAAAAGAAAAATAAAAAAAGCCTGGGTTCTCTCTCTGTCTGTCTTTCTCTCTGTGGTCGCCCGGAAATAATTCCAGACAAAGAAAGAATTAAACATAAAAGGGAAAACCATGAACCTCCGAGGAAAAACCGAGGGATATTGTTATAACTTCGGAGTGGAAAACGCTTTCTAAGGACGCGGCGGCCACAAGGGAACATACTGATAAATGTCTCTGGATATAGTTAAGTCAGACTCTGGGAGGCTGAGGTGGGAGAGTGACTTGAGCCCAGGAGTTCGAGACCAGCCTGGGCACCACAGCAAGACTCTGACCTTGCACAACATTAAAAAAATTATCTGGGTGTGGCCGTGTGTGCCTGAGGTCCCAGCTCCTCAGGAGGCTGAGGTAGGAGGATTGCTTGACCCTGGGAAGTTGAGGGTGACGTGAGCTGTGACGGTACCACTTGCCCTCCAGCCTGAGCAACACGGTGACTTCCTGTCTCAAAAGAAACAAACAAACAAAAAAAAATGCCGAATCCTTGTCTACACAACAAACCCTCCGAGAAGACATGGAAAAGGGAGCTGGCATTCTGGAATAGACCATGTGTAAGACGTGCAGGGACAACGCGTTCATTTTGCTAACGCACAAACCGTTCTTACGGGTTGAGAGAGAGAGAAAAAAAAATACCGTCATGAGGTCCGAGAACAGGAGAAAGGCTGGAAGCAAACACTTTTCAGAAAAGAAAATGCAAATGTTGATTTAAATTGTGTTCAGTTCCTTCTGGAGGTTCTAGGGGAGGCTCCTTCCTGCCTCTCCCAGCTCCCGGGGGCTCCAGGCGTCCCTGGGCTTGTGGCCACATCACTCCAATCTCTGCCTCCGTCTCCACGTGGCCTCCTCCTCGTGTCTGTGTGTCCTCTTCTGTCTCTTAGAAGGACACCTGTTATTGCATTAAGGACCCATCCTAATCCAGGATGATCTCGTCTCAAAATCCTTCACTTAGTTCCATATCTAAAGACCTTATATCTGAATAACGTCCCACTCACGGGCTCAGGGAGTGAGGATGTAGACATGACTTTTGGGGGAGACGATAGTTCAATCCAAAACAATTTTATTGGGTTTCTTCTAGGGCCTTAGGGGAGGCTCCTTCCTGCCTCTCCCAGCTCCCGGGGGCTCCAGGCGTCCCTGGGCTTGTGGCCTTTTTTCTATCTCTTCTCCCTCCCTCCCCTTTCCTTCCTTTCTCCTTCCTTCTTTCCTTCCTTCCTTCTTTAATTTCTTTCTTCCTTCCTTCTTTCTTTCTCTTTCTTTCCTCTCACTTTCTTTCTTTCTTTTTCTTTTTTCTATCTCTTCTCCCTCCCTCCCCTTTGCTTCCTTCTCCTTCCTTCTTTTCTTCCTTCTTTCTTTTATTTCTTTCTTCTTTTATTCCTTCTTTCTTTCTCTTTTTCTTTCCTCTCACTTTCTTTTTCTGTTTCTTTTTTCTATCTCTTCGCCCTCCCTCCCCTTTCCTTTCTTTCTTTCCTTTCTCTCTCTCTTTCTTTCTTTCTTTCTTTCTTTCTTTTTTCTTTTCTTTCTTTCTTTCTTTCTTTCTTTCTTTCTTTCTTTCTTTCTTTCTTTCTTTTCTTTCTTTCTTTCTTTCTTTCTTTCTTTCTTTCTTTCTTTCTTTCTTTCTTTCTTTCTTTCTTTCTTTCTTTCTTTCTTTCTTTTCCCTTTCTTTCTTCTTTCCCTCTCTCTTCTCTGTCTCTTTCTCTTTCTTATATTCCTCTTACCCTCTTTCTTTTTCCTTTCTCTCCCTCTCTGTCTCCCCCTCTCTGCTTCGTTTCCCTGTGTCCTTGCTGTCTGCAAAGCACCAGCTCAGTGACTCCTGCAGGCCCCGGGCTTTGCTTTCGGGAATGTCCCGGCTCATCCACAAAACTGGCCCCAACGGGGGACTTGCTGTGGCCGCTGGGGAAGGATGGAGTTGGGGCCCTTTGGCCGGAGAAGGGGGCCAGAGGGAGAGCAGGTTCAGGGGAGAGGGGTCCAGGGGTCCGACGGTTTCCAGCGTGGACGTGTTCGTGTCGGAACTGACGGTTCTTTCCCCAGCAGGTCAGGCCACATGGTTTACATTTTACAAAAAGCCTTCTCGGAAGGAAGCAATTTCCTTTCCTGTATGAAGTCTACGGGCTAAACCGCCTCTCAGCTCTCTCCCTGCTTCTCCCCCTCCCTCCCCCTCATATTGTTTTCTTGCTCTCTCTATGTAACCCTCCTCTGTTTCTGTTTTCTTTCTCTCTCTCTCTCTCTCTTTCTCTTTTTTCTCTTTTCTCCCTCCCTCTGTTTCTTCTTCCATTATCTCTGTGTTTCTCTCTTTCTCTGTCGCCTGTTTCTGCCTTTCTTTCTTTCTTTCCTTTCTTCTTTCTTTCCTTTCTTTCTCCTTCCTTCCTCTCTCACTCCTTCTTTCTTTCCTTCTTTCTTTCCCTTCTTCCCTCCCTTCCTTCCTTCTTTCTTTCCTTTCTTCTTTCCTTCCTCTCTCCTTTCTTTCCTTTTTTCTTTCCCTTCCTCCATTCCTTCCTTCCTTCCTCCTTCCTTCCCATCTTCTTTCTTTTCTTTCTTTCTTTCTCTCTCCCTATTTATCTCTTGTCTTTGTCTCTGCCTCTGTTTCTTCCTATTTCCCTCTTTTTCACCTTCACCATGTCTACAAAATTCTTCCTTCCTTCCTTCTTTCCTTCCTTCCCTCCCTCCCTTCTTCTTTCTTTCCTTTCTTTGTCTCTCTCTATTTATCTCTTGTCTTTCTCTTTGCCTCTGTTTCTTCCTCTTTCCCTATTTTTCCACCTTCTTTTTCTTTCTTGCTCCCTTCCTTTATACTTTTTCTCTCTCCATCTTCTGTGTGTCTCTTTCTGTCTGTCTCTCCCTCTTTTTCTACCTTTTTCTTTTTTCTATCTCTTCTCCCTCCCTCCCCTTTCCTTCCTTCTCCTTCCTTCTTTCCTTTTTTCATTCCTCCCTCCCTCCCTTCCTTCCTTCATACCTTCCCCTCTCTCTGCTTCTTTTCTTCCTTTCTTTCTTCTTTCTTTCTTTCTTTCTTTCTTTCTTTCCCCTTCCTTCCTTCCTTCCTTTCTTCCTTCCTTCCTTCCTTCATACCTTCCCCTCTCTCTGCTTCTTTTCTTCCTTTCTTTCTTCTTTCTTTCTTTCTTTCTTTTTCTTTCTTTTTCTTCTTTCTTTCTTTTTCTTCCTTCCTTTCTTTCTTTCCTTTCTTTCTCTTTCTTTACTTCCTCTCCTTTGTTTCTTTCTCTCCCTCTCTCTGTGCCACGTCTCCCCCTCTCCGCTTCCTTCTGTCTCTCTCACCCCCACACTCTCACGCTATCCAGAGCCTTCCCTCCATCTCACAGGGGCCAACAGTCGTCCTGGAGACTCAATGGTCCTGGGGCCTGAGGACGAAGCACCAGCTCCACCGTGGAGGTTCCGGATGCACGACGTGAAGAAAACAGACCGGGAACTTGTCTGAGCTCCTCTTGCCGCCCTCACTGGAACCCACGGGACCCCCCAGTCAGCCCCAGGACTCCCCACACCTGTTCTCCAGAATCCTGATAAATAACTACATGAGGCACATGTTAGATGCATTGATTTAAGCAGCCTCCAGGGACACATGGGTCAAAATGCCACTTTGTCCACCCTCAATATATACAATGTGCCATTCGTTCATTAACCATGAACAAAATATACAAGCATAAATAAAGTTTATGAGGATTTCCTTTGTGTTTTTTTGTTTTGTTTTGTTTTTTTCAGACGGAGTCTCTCTCTGTCACAGGCAGAAAAAAAAAAAAAATCAGAAAAAGACAGAAGTAGCTCTTGGCAACAATGACATGCTTTTTGCAACACCGTGGCCTGAATGAAGCTGTCTCGACAAAAATGCCCCCAATTTTAAGCAGGAAAATTGTTTATTTTGTGTTATTTATTTATGTACTTATATTTTTGAGACAGAGTCCAGCTCCATTGCCCAGGCTGGAGTGCAGTGGTGTGATCTCGGCTCACCGCAACCTCCGCCTCCCGGGTTCAAGTGATTCTCCTGCCTCAGCCTCCCGAGTAGCTGGGATGACAGGCACCTGCCACCACATCCAGCCGATTTTTGTATTTTTAGTAGAGACGGGGTTTCACCATGTTGGCCAGGCTGGTCTCGAACTCCCGACCTCAGGGGATCCGCCCACCTCGGCCTCCCAAAGTGCTCGAATGACAGGCGTGAACCCGGGAGGCGGAGGTTGCAGTGAGCTGAGATCGCACCACTGCACTCCAGCCTGGGCGACAGAGCGAGACTCTGTCTCTAAATAAATAAATAAATAAATAAATAAATAAATAAATAAATATTTATGCTTTTATTTATTTTTATTTATTTATATTTTTTGAGACAGAGTCTCGCTCTGTCGCCCAGGCTGGAGGGCAATGGCGCAATCTCTGCTCACTGCAACCTCCATCTCCCGGATTCACGCCATTCTCCCGCCTCAGCCTCCCGAGTAGCTGGGATGACAGGCGCCGCCACCACATCCAGCCGATTTTTGTATTTTTAGTAGAGACGGAGTTTCACCGTGTTGGTCAGGCTGGTCTCGAACTCCCAACCTCAGGGGATCCTCCCGCCTCGGCCTCCCAAAGTGCTGGGATGACAGGGCATGAGACATTGCGCCCGGCCATCGTTTATTTTACTGTATAAAGTTAGTTTCATTTTGTTTTACCTCATTTGTGACTTTTTGTTTGTTTGTTTGTTTAAAATAAATACACTTTAAAAATCTGTTTGTATATTTGACTCACCGGCACGCGGTCTCTGAGGGTGCATATTTTAAAACATGAAATACAGAACCAAGGAATGGTCAAACTCAAGACATAAAAGCTCAGCTCCAGATGAAGGAAGCGACTTATAACCTCACCCAAAATCCTGCCAACATGGTGCTAATTCCACATTTTTTTCCATTTATTGTTCAGGGGTGGCAGGAGGCAGGTAACCTGTTTTTTCTCCGTTTTTTGTTTTGTTTTGTTTTGTTTTTCTGAGGATGTTGGTATCTTTGGTGATGGGGCGGTGGAGGCTAATATTCAAAGGCAAATGCATAGATTTCTGGCCGGGTGCGGTGGCTCACGCCTGTCAGTCATCCCAGCATTTTGGGAAGGACGAGGCGGGGGGATCCCCTGAGGTCACGAGTTCGAGACCAGCCTGGCCAACGTGGTGAAAACCCATCTCTGCTAAAAATACAAAAATTAGCCGGGCACGGTGGCGGCTGCCTGTCATCCCAGCTATCTGGGAAGCTGAGGCAGGAGAATCGTTTGAACCCGGGAGGCAGAGGTTGCCGTGAGCTGTCATGAAATCCCCGTTGCCCAGGCTGGAAAAAACACATTTTAGACACAGCATAGCTGGTAAGATCGTCCACGCCAGGTGTTGGCTTTGGAATTGTACTGCAAACTGCAAGTAAACGTTCACAAGCTGCCCCAGGTCCCCCATGTCTGAAAAGAGACGTTCGTTTCTCTTATGGGTATGGATCTTATTAAGTAGAGTAAGAAGAAGAAGAAGAAGAAGAAGAAGAAGAAGAAGAAGAAGAAGAAGAAGAAGAAGAAGAAGAAGAAGAAGGAGGAGGAGGAGGAGGAGGAGGAGGAGGAGGAGGAGGAGGAGGAGGAGGAGGAGGAGGAGGAGAAGGAAGGAGGAGGAGGAGGAGGAAGGAGGAGGAGGAGGAGGAAGAGCAGGAGGAAGAAGGAGGAGGAGGAGGAGGAAGAGAAGGAGGAGGAAGGAGGAGGAGAAGAAGGAGGAGGAGGAGGGAGGAGGAGGAGAGGAGGAGGAGGAGGAGGAGGAGGAGGAGGAGGAGGAGAAGAAGAAGGAGGAGGAGGAGGAGGAAGGAGGAGGAGGAGAAGAGAAGGAGGAGGAGGAGGAGGAGGAGAGGAGGAGGAGGAGGAGAAGGAGGAGGAGGAAGGAGGAGGAGGAGGAGAAGGAGGAGGAGGAGGAGGAGGAGGAGGAGGAGGAGGAGGGAGGAGGAGGAGGAGGAGGAGGAGAGAGGAAGGAGGAGGAGGAGGAAGAGAAGGAGGACGAAGGAGGAGGAGGAGAAGAAGAAGGAGGAGGAGGAGGAGGAGGAGGAGGAAGGAGGAGGAGGAGGAAGAGAAGGAGGACGAAGGAGGAGGAGGAGAAGAAGAAGGAGGAGGAGGAGGGAGGAGGACGAGGAGGAGGAGGAGGAGGAGGAGAAATGCATTTGGTTCTCCATGTATTCTTAATGTCAGAGAAAATTGTATCTAGGGCAGAGCGGCCTGGAAAATCCATAAAACAGGGTCACGTCCTGCCTTGGATAGGGAACATAAATGGAAACAGAGAGTGTCCACCTCTGCAGGGCGGATATACCTGCCCCAGTTAGAGGCCCCTGAGAGCCCCGTCTTAATAGCCGGAGACAGGGATGGAGGACGGGGGAGGAGCTGGGGCGCCCTGTGCGGGGCAGAGGGTCCGCCCTGCAATTACTGCGGACTCCGGAATCCGCCCGGGATGCAGCGCGGATGAGTCATTCTCCCTGCGGGGCAAAGACCTTTGCTATTATCACCGAGACCTCGCAAAGCTCCGGGGCGCAGGCGGCATGTTCCTGCCAGAGACGGGGGGAAACGGGGCCCGAGAGAACTCCCAGCGCGGGAGGGAGCGACGGGCCTGTGGGAAGCCGGTCTCCGGGTGCACCTGCCCCTCATTAGGGTTTGCCGCTCAGCCTCCTGGCAGCGCTCAGACGTGGCCCGGGCGGGGAGCCGCGGCGTGGGGAGAGCAGGTTCACAGGGAGGGGATCAGCGCAGGCATCTGGCTTAGGTCGGGCTGCAGCGGCTCCCGGGGGAGCTGCGGAGGGTCTCTGGGGAAGGAGAAACACAGCTTCGTGTTTTCTCAGCAAGAAAAAGCGTCGCGTCTTTATTATGGCGGGACGGGGGTGAGGGGGCCCCGCTTTCCGGAGTCCGTCTGCACCCTCTGCCCCCCTTTCCCTTTTCGGCCTCCTCCACCTTCTCCTCCTCCTCTTCCTCGGCCCCCTTCCCCTCTTCCTCCACCCCTGCCTCTTTCCCTCCCTCCTCCTCCTTCCCCTCCTCCTCTCCCTCCTCCTCCGCCTTTTCCTCCTCTTGTTCCTGTTTCTCTTCTTCCTCCTCCTCTTTCTCTCCCTCCTCCTTCCCCTCCTCCTCTCCGATCTCCTCTTCCCCTCCTCTTCCTCTCTCTTTTTCCTCCTCCGTCTTCTCCTCTTCGCTTTCCTCTTTCTCTTCCTCCTCCTCCTCTTCCTTCTCCTCCTCCTCTCCCTCCTTCTCCCTCTTTTCCTCCTCTTGTTCCTGTTTCTCTTCTTCCTCCTCCGCCTTCTCCAACCTCTTCCTTCCCCTCCTCCTCTCCCTGCTCCTCCTCCTCCTCCTCCTCCTCTTTCTCTTCCTCCTCCTTCCCCTCCTCTTCCTCTTTCTGTTTCTCTCCCTCCTCCTGCCTGTCCTCCTCTCCCTCCTCCTTTTTCTCTTTCTCCTTTTTCTCCTTCCCCCTCTCCTCTTTCTGTGTCTTCTTCTTCCCCTCCTCCTCTCCTTCCTCCTCCCCTCCTTTTTCTCTTCCTTGTCCTTCTGTTTCTCCTCCTCCAACCGCCTCCTCCTTCTCCTCCTCTTTGTCTCTCTCCTCCCCCTTCTTCTTCTCTTTCTCCTCCTCCAACCTCCTCCTCCTCCTCTTCTTTCTCCTCTTTCCCCCTCCATCTTCAAACTTTTTTTTTTTTGACACTGAGTCTCACTCTATCATCCAGGCTGGAGTGAAGTGACCTCGGCTGTCTGCAATCTCTGCCTCCCGGGTTCAAGCAATTCTGCCTCAGCCTCCTGAGTAGCTGGGATGACAGGCACCTGCCAGCACGCCCGGCTAATTTTTGTATCTTTAGTAGAGACGGGGTTTCATCATGTTGGCCAGGCTGGTCTCGAACTCCTGACCTTGTGATCCACCTGCCTCGGCCTCCCAAAATGCTGCGATTACAGGCTTGTGCTACCACACCTGGCTAATTTTTGTATTTTTAGTAGAGACGGGGTTTCACGATGTTGGCCAGGCTGGTCTCGATCTCCTGACCTCAGGTGATCCGCCCGCCTCGGCCTCCCAAAGTGCTGGGATGACAGGCATGAGCCACCACTCCGGGCCTTCTTTAAACTTTTTATGAAGACCCAGAATCCAAGTCTATGCGTGATCTACACACACACATTTTACCTGGTACCTGTACCTCTTTGCTGGCCAGGACAGAGCACACGGACGGGAACCATCCTCCACACAGGACGACGGCTGCGTCACTGTGACATCATCTGCTATAGCCAGAGCCCCAAAGCCGTTGAGGATTTGGGTGGAAATTAGCTCCTGTAGGATCACGAAGGTACTTTCTCCCACAGGCAGGATATTTAGGAAATTAAAATCCATTTTTGGCCGAGCGCGGTGGCTCATGCCTGTCACCCCAGCACTTTGGGAGGCCGAGGCCGGTGGATCATGAGGTCCGGAGATAGAGACCAGCCTGGCCAACGTGATAAAACCATGTCTCTACTAAAAATACAAAATAATAATAATAATAATAATAATGGGCTGGACGTGGTGGCCCACACCTGTAATCTCAGCACTTTGGGAGGCCGAGGCGGGCGGATCACGAGGTCAGGAGTTCGAGACCAGCCTGGCCAACATGGTGAAACCTCATCTCTACTAAAAAATACAAAATTAGCCAGGCTTGGTGGCAGGTGCCTGTCGTCCCAGCTACTCGGGAGGCTGAGGCAGGAGAATGGCTTGAACCTGGGAGGCGGAGGTTGCAGTGAGCTGAGATCGCACCACTGCACTGCAGCCTGGGCTACAGAGCGAGACTCCATGTCAAAAAAAAAACAAAGCAAATCAATTTTCAGTTCTGCTGGTGGCTTCTGCTCAGAAAGAAAAAATAAACCCAAAGAAAGAAAACCCACTTGACTTGAGTGTTTCCTCCCTTCCCTCCCTTCCTCCCTCTGACTGTCTTTTTCTTCCTTTTCGCGATGGAGTTTTTCCCTTGTCACCCAGGCTGGAGTGCAGTGGCACCATCTCGGCTCACTGCAGCCTCCGCCTCCCGGGTTCAAGCCATTCTCCTGCCTCAGCCTCCCGAGTAGCTGGGATGACAGGCACCTGCCACCACAGCCGGCTAATTTTTGTATTTTTAGGAGAGACGGGGTTTCACCATGTTGGCCGGGCTGGTCTCGAACTCCTGATCTCAAGTGATCCACCTGCCTCGGCCTCCCACAGTGCTGGGGTGACAGGCGTGAGCCACCGCGCCCGGCCTTATTTTTTATTTTTATTTTCTATAAGAGTCAGGGTCTTGCTCTGTCGCTCAGGCTGGAGTGCAGTGAGACGACAATACCTCACTACATCTGGTTTCAGTAGCATCCACAGAAATCTCCAAATAACACAAGTCACCCAACGGCCTCGGTCTGCTCTATCCAGGGATCTCTCTCCAGAGACGGTCAATGGTCAGCTTGTAGCCAACGGCCACAATGTGGATGAAAAAACAAGGCCTGGATTCCAGACGTGCAGAAAATGACCTGTCACGTCAGACATTACTCATCGTCTCTCTCCAGCCTGCAGCATGACCTCGGCCCTGGGTGGGTTTTCTCTCTGCTGCCGGATGACTCTCTATCTCTCTCTCTCTCTCTCTCTGTGTATTTATATATATAGATATTCCACTACAGATGGTGCAAACGTTTTGTGTACATGCTTTTCCTCTGCTATCTAATGACCCCAAATCTCTCTCCTTCTTTCTCTCCCTTTCTTCAGCCATTTCTCTCTCACCTGTCATCCACCTATTATCTGTCTGTCTATCTATCTATCTATCTATCTATCTATCTATCTATCTATCCATCCATCTATCTCTCTATCTATCCATCTATCTATCTATGTATCTATCTATGTGTTATCTATCACTTATCTATCCATCTATCTACCCATTTATCATTTATCTTTTTATTTACTATTTTTCTATCCATCTATTATTTATCTATCTTGTATCTACCCATCTATGATTTATCTATCTATTCATTTACTATTTATTGATCCATCTATTATTTATTTATCTTTTATCTATCCATCTATCATTTATCTCTATGTCCACCTATCAGTTATCTATTCATCTAGTATTTATCCATTTATCTATCTGTCCATCTAAATACCCATCTACCATTTATCTATCTATTGTTTATGTATCTATCATTTATCTATCCATCTATCATTTATATATTCATCTACCATTTATCTATCTACCTATCTGTCTATCATCTACCTATTATCTGTCTATCTACCTATCATCTATCTGTCATCTACCTATCTAGCTAATCTGTCTATCATCTACCTATCTATTACCTACCTCTCATTTATCTATCATCTTCCTATCTATTTAATCTATCTATCATCTATCTATTGTCTATCAATCATCTATTATCTACTTACCTATCATCTGTTTATCTACCTATCATCTATTATCCATCAATCATGTATTATGTATCTACCTATTATCTATCTATCTACACGTATGTACCGCACCTATCTATCCATTATCTATCTCTATCTCTCTGTCTCTCTATCCAGCATTTATCTCTCTATCTCCTCTCTATCCATCATCTCTCCTCTATCTACCTATCTACATAATATCTATCTCTATCATCTATCTCTGCATGTAAGCACACCTTCATGTGTACGGCTCTTGTATTCATGTATCTATCTCTATCAATCAATCAATCAATCAATCAATCAGTCAGTCATCTATCTATGTATCCCTCTCTCTCTATCCATCATCTATTTCTCTCTTCATCGTCTATCTCTCTCTCTATCCAGTATCTATTTATCTATCCGCCATTGATCTATTACCTACCTATCTACCATCTATGTATATATTTATGTACATACTTAACTATGTACATACTAGGTAGGTAGCCTACTACTACGTGCTACTAGGTAAGTAGGTAGGTATGTACACACCTACCTACCCTGTCTCATCCCTGATGCAACTAGTCACATGCTGCATGAATTAGCAAGAACAACCTCCTCAAACCCAGAACACCTTTAGGTGGGGAGGGCGACTGGTTCACACGTACTTCTCCAAATAAGCACCTGTCTTGCTGCTTGCACATCAACCCTGCAACCCTCACCTCCAGACCTGCTCTGGGGACCACCTGTTTAGCATCCAGCAGATGCTACGTCCCTTTTCTGATTTTCAACGAGTCGTGGTGAAGCCTCTCTAACACTAAACAGCCAGCTCCAAACACTAAACAGGTCCCCTCCCACGTTCCATTCATGGGACTCTCTTAACCTTCTGGGGCAAAAAAAGAAAAAAGAAAAAAAAGTCCTAATTCGAAGCACATTGGTCTCCAGGCACGTGTTTTCTATCAGAACCTATGAAACCAAGATGAAAATGCGAAAATATGCTTGGAAATCTAGTATCTATCTGTCCACCTATCAGCGATCTGTTCATCTATTACTTGTCTGTTTATCGATCTATGCATCTAAATACCCATCGAGCATCTATCTATCTATCGATTGTTTATGTATCTATCCATCATTTATCTATCAATCTTTTATTATTCATCTATCATGGATCTATCTACCCATCTGTCATTTATCCATCTATTATTTATCTATTCATCTATCATTTATCTATTTATCCCTCTATCGTCTATCTGTCCGTCCTCTATCATTTATCTGTTCATCTATCATTTATCTATCTTTCCATCTGTCATGTATCTATTCATCTATTACTTATTTTTCTATCTATCCATCTAAATACTCGTCTATCATGTATCTATTTATCCATCTATTGTTTATGTATCTATCCATCATTTATATATTCATCTATATTTTATCTATTCATCTATCATGTGTCTATCTATCCATCTGTCATTTATCTATCATCCATCATTTATCTATTCATCTATCATTTGTCTATTTATCCATCTATCATCTATCTCTCCATCATCTCTCATTCATCTATTCATCTATCATTTATTTATCTAAGCATCTGCCATTTATCTATCTTCCATCTATCATTTATCTATTCATCTATTACTTATCTATCTATCCATCAAATACTCATCTATCATGTATCTATTTATCCATCTATTGTTTATGTATTTATCCATCATTTATATATCAATCTGTATTTTATCTATTCATCTATCATGTATCTATTCATCTGTCATTTATGTATCCATCTATCATTTATCTATTCATCTATCATTTAATTATTTATCATCTATCATCTATCTGTCCATCATTTCTCATTTATCTATTCATCTATCATTTATTTATCTATCCATCTCTCATTTATCTAACTTTCAATCTATCATTTATCTATCATCTGTCTATCTGTCCATCATTTATCATTTATCTATTCATCTATTATCTATCTATCTACCCAACTATCACTTATATATCGATCTACCCCTCTATCAATCTATCCATCTACCATCTATCTATCTACCCATCTAACAATCTATCCATCTATCATCTATCTATATATCTACCTACCCATCTATCAATCCATCCATCTATTATCTGTCTATCTATCTATCCATCTCTATCATTGATCTATCTATCTATCTATCTATCTATCTATCTATCTATCTATCCATCACACCCTCCCCTCATCATTGCCCCAGTTTGCTTGGGCTCTGGAACTGGTCCAGTTGAAAAACAGCAAACAAAATCACCAGAGGAGAACCTCAGGCAGGGCTTGCAGTACATCAAAGGGAAGATGGAGGTTTCAAGGGGTCAACCATGGTGACTTCAACTCTGTGCCCTTCCTTCACCAATAGCTGTGAGGTTTTCTAGTTAAGGAGGCCTCCTTGCCATCTGGAGTTGATGATCGCTATTGGTGACCGCCACATTGCCAGCATTTCTTAATGCTATCTTTGGGAGTAGGTTGGAAGTCAACCCAGCTCCACTCATCACTGGGGCTGAGAAATAAGACTGCCCGTTCTTCAACCTCATTTTCTTCGTCTCCAAAGTGGGGATGTGAAGTATCTGGAAGAGATTGTTCACAATGGATGATGTAGCAAAAAGATCCTCACCAGACATAGCACCTCAACCTCAGACTTCAGACTTCCCAGCCCTCAGAACCATGGGACCAATAAACTCCCATTGTGTATAAATTACCTAACCAGAGGCACAAAATAAACTAAGATGATATTTGTCATCGTTTTTGTTACAGCGGCCAATGGAAGCTAATACCTTTTTTTTTGTTTTGTTTTGGTTTTTTTTGTGTTTTTTTGTGTGTGTTTTTTTTTTTTTTTTTTTTTGAGACAGAGTCTCTCTCTGTCGCCCAGGCTGGAGTGCAATGGCACGATCTCAGCTCACTGCAACCTCCGCCTCCCAGGTTCAAGCAAGTCTCCTGCCTCAGCCTCCCAAGCAGTTGGGACTACAGGCGCCTGTGTCCATGCCCAGCTAATTTTTTTTTGTATTTTTAGTAGAGACAGGGTGTCACTGTGTGAGCCAGGATGGTCTCAATCTCCTGGCCTCATGATCCACCTGCCTCAGCCTCCCAAAGTCCTGGGATTACAGGCCTGGGCCACTGAGCTCGGCCAGCTAATACCCTTTCTAATACCCTACCTCTTCCGGGTGTCCATTAGTAACACAGGAAACATCTCATTTGTAACCAACACCTTCTTAATGTCCAGTTTGTTCAAAAGGGCTAACTCATTCAAGTATTACCACAAACCCAAGAGAGCTTCTACCTCCCCAGTTCCTCTTCATTCTTCTCCACTCTCTGCTTCAGGAGGCTGGAAAATGTGGACTGTCCCAACAGAAACTATGAGCCCTGGTTTTCCATTGAATTGTTGGGTTCAACCTGCAAGAGATTAGAGGTAAGTTCTGAGCCTTTTCCTCAGATTCTCTCTCTGATAAGTCACCTTGTTCAAGTCCCTCTAGGACCTCCTCCCAGGCTGTTACACTGCTCACTTTCTACACAAATCCAGGGCTTGCAATAAGTCCTACACCCATCTTTGAACCAATTATGGTGTCAGGATGTTCACCTGCAGGAAACTGGTTGCTTAAACCTTGAGGAGAGATAGAGGTTGTGCAGGTAGAGACAAACAATGGTCGCTGTAGGGTCCAAAGGAAGCAGCTGTCCTTACTTCTCACTGGCTAGAGCTATCTGGAGAGTGTTCCAGAAGACACATATTCGGTTAAAGCACATTTATCTCCAGGCACATGTTCTCCATCAGGACCTTCAAAACCAATGTGAAAACATGCTTGGACATCTGGCATCACAAGAAAAACAGCAAATAAACACCAGAGGAGAATCTCAGACAGGACTTGTAAATTAGGAGGAAGACAGAGGTTTCAAGGAATGGGACCCACATCCTGCCTCTCCTATGCTGGTGCCATCGACTCCGTCTCCAAGCCCTTTCTTCAGTCAGATGATTGATACATAGACAGATGTACTGAGATAGATAGATAGATAGATAGATAGATAGATAGATAGATAGATACATGATAGATGATTGATACGTAAATGTACTGATATAGTTAGATGATTGATACTTTGACAGATGTACTGATTGACATAGATGATTGATACATAGATGTATTGATAGATAGATGGTAGATAGATAGATGATAGATAGATGATAGATAGATAGATGATAGATAGATAGATAGATAGATAGATACATGATAGATGATTGATACATAAATGTACTGATATAGTTAGATGATTGATACCTTGACAGATGTACTGATTGACATAGATGATTGATACATATATGTATTGATAGATAGATGATAGATAGATGATAGATAGATAGATAGATACATGATAGATGATTGATACGTAAATGTACTGATATAGTTAGATGATTGATACTTTGACAGATGTACTGATTGACATAGATGATTGATACATAGATGTATTGATAGATAGATGGTAGATAGATGATAGATAGATGACAGATAGATACAGGAATAGATGACCGATATAGAGATGATATAGATAGATATATAGACAGACCTAGAGAACTAGAGAGATGATAGATATAGGTAGGTGGATGACAGTCAGATGATACTTAGATAGACAGAAGACAGATAGCTTTAGGTAGCAGATAGGATAGATAGAAGATTGAGAGAGAGATGACAGAATATAAATAGATGATAGACGGATGATGGATAAATGGAGATAAATAGATGGATAGACAGAGAGACAGATATAAAGAATGGATAGATGAACGGATAGATTGACAGATGAATAGATGGATGGAGAGATGATAGATGGATAGATGGAGAATGCATAGGTGGACAGACGGAGACACACCGAATGGATGTATCTATCAAACCAACACCTGTTAGGTTTTCTGATCAGGAGACCTGGTTGCTATCCGGAGTTGATGACACTCTTTGTGACCATGATATTGCCAGCATTTGTGACCATGACGTTGCCAGCATTTGTTAGTTCTATCTTTGGGAGCAGGTTGGGAGTCAGCTCAACTCTCCCCGTGACTACTGCTGAGGAATGAGACTGGCTCTTCTTCAGCCTCAGTCTCCTCATCTGTGAAATGGGGAGATGACGTATCTCAAAGAGCCACAGTGAGCAGTACGTGGCCAGCCTGTCCATGGCAAGGGAGAGAGGCACTTCCAGAAGATAGGAGAGCAAGAAGGCACTTTCTTGGGTCCGACTGGGTCATGGCCACCGGACACATTGCCACAGTTGTCCTCAAAATGCTCTATCTACCCCTGCATCTGAGCACGCAGGTATAAGCCAGGAGTGCGCTGCAGAAAAGAACAAGCCCCCAAGGTGGGACATGAATGGTGCATCCGTTTGCAGGTGACCCAGACGGACTGGGATAACTTGGCTGTGGGGCGCTCACCTGAGAAAAGAGCCACGCCCTGTACACCAGGCATCTGTGGTAACCAGCTGTGAACACAGGAAATGAACTGGGTCGTTTCACACCCTTCCGACCACACACCTGCCTTCAGGAATCTCCCAGCGCCCCCAGTTCCCTTGAGTTTGCAAACCAGGCTGTTACGGATGCTGAAGAATTCGCACACAAGCGTTACCCAGGTGCTCCCAGCTAGCCCAGGTCACCTTTCGGGTTCTCCACCGTTCTCCCAGCGTGGGAAGACCCCGTGAATGTATCATTTTGTTTCCTGTGGAGACCAAAGGAAGCCACCTGACTCTCACAGCGGAAAATGAGGCAGCAGGAAATGAGGCATTTTGCAGAAGGTGCCGGGGCTGTCAGCGAAGTAACAGACACGTCTCGCTCTCTGTCGGTACCGGCTTGTCACTCATCTGGGCTGTGACAGGACGCGGTGGATCGTCTGATAACTGCAGAAGACTCGTAAAGACACACGGATTCATTTGCCTGTTGGTGAACGTGCTAAACTCCCACGCGTGTCGGCGAGGTCCGCGGGTGCACCAGCTTCCACGGAGGTAGACCTCAGACCCCCCGTTCTGCAAATCCTCAGCAAAGCGACCTCAGACCCCCCGTTCTGCAAATCCTCAGCAAAGCGACCTCAGACCCCCCGTTCTGCAAATCCTCAGCAAAGCGACCTCAGACCTCCCGTTCTGCAAATCCTCAGCAAAGCGACCTCAGACCCCCCGTTCTGCAAATCCTCAGCAAAGCGACCTCAGACCCCCCGTTCTGCAAATCCTCAGCAAAGTGACCTTGGACATCCCATTTTGCAAATCCTCAGCGAAGCGGTTCATCCACGACAACCCCAAATGGGATCTTATCTTGCTCCAACAGCCGACGAGAACGTCAAAGGAAATCCTCAAGCACGAAAATGTACGATGAGATGTATAAGGAGTTTTTTAAAAAAAAATCTATGAATAAAAATCCCACACGCCCAAAAAAAAAGTTTATCCGGACTCCTGATGTATTAACTCTCTGGCTTTCATTTTTGTGTCATGTTAAGATTTTTGATACAAACTCTTACTACTTGTGTTTTGTGAAGAAGCAAATCAAATATTTGGTTTTTGTTTAAGAAGCAAGTCAAATACTAGCTTTGAAATTCTGAGAGCTGTCAGAATAAATTACTATTGAATATTTTCATAGTAACTGTAAAAATATAAAATTATTATATTTAATATAATAAATTTAAATTATTAAAAAATAATTATCATAAATATTTTAATAAATTTTTATATACTAATTATAAACAAAATATTTATAATGTAATTATAATATATTTTCTAATATTTTAAAATGTACTATATTATATATTTATATTTTTAACATTTTTATTATATTATATATTTATATTTATAATGTATTTAATATATTTTTATTATAATATATTTATAAAATCATAAATATATTTAATATATTTGTTAACATATTATAAAATTAAAATATTTTTGTAATATTTTCAAAATATTTATTAAAAATACAATTAATGTTTTCAAAATATTTATTAACTATACAACAAATGTTTTTATATTAATTATAGAAATATAAATTTTACATCATATTAAAATTTTTATACAAACTCTCAGCACTTAATTTTTTTAAAAAGTCAAATATTCCCAATAGCAAAGATTTGGAACCAACCCAAATGTCCACCGGTGACAGACTGGATTAAGAAAATGTGGCACATATACACCATGGAATACTATGCAGCCATAAAAAAGGATGAGTTTGTGTCCTTTGTAGGGACATGGATGCAGCTGGAAACCATCATTCTCAGCAAACTATTGCAAGGACAGTGGACTACAGTCCCCGGTAGAGGAATCAGGAACCGATTTGTAGACGGACTGCCCTGGGGTGCAGGTGTCAGGGCTGACTGGCCGGGTTCTGTCCACCCTTGACGTCTGAACAGCCACAGTCCTGTGAACTCATGTATCTGCGGCTTGGCATTGCTAGTCAAATTCAAATACTTCCCTTACCCTCATTTTCCTGGCTGTGTTTTGGGCGCCCAAGTTTCTTTTTCCACGTGACTGTAAATCATTTTCATCCTCCTCAATGGTGTCTTCTCCATGCCTGAATGCAAGCTCTGACAGGATAGGCTCCTTGGTTCCGTAAACCATTGAAATAAAAGAGCATAAAGGGTGTTTTGTTTGTTTGTTTGTTTTTTGAGACAGATTTTCTCATCATCCCGGCTGGAGTGCAGCGGTGCGATCTCAGATCACTGCCATCTCCACCTCCCAGGTTCAGGAGACTCACCTGCCTCAGTCTCCCAAGTAGCTGGGATGACAGGCACCTGCCACCACTCCTGGCTAATTTTCGTGTTTTTTAATGAAGAGAGGGTTTCACCATGTTGGCCAGGCTGGTCTCGAACACCTGACCTCAGGCAATCCACCCTCCTCGGCCTCCCAAAGTGCTGGGATTACAGGCGTGAACCACTGCGCCCGGCCTAGACTTTCTTAAGAAGACTCAAATATTAATGTATTTTTTTGCCCTGTATTCCATCCTAGGCGTCACCCAGGACACAATTCCCCATTCCAGCAATAGCCGTTGTGTATCTTTCTGAACTGATGAACTCATTCGCGATACAGGAGGAAAGTCGTGGGCACAGCCCAGTTCAGACACAACATTTGCAGACAGTGGCAGGGCATTGTCCGGAAGGAAGCGTCAACCTCTCCACTTATATTTTGACCTTCTTGTTTTGTCGACACATGGAAGACGTCAGACATGAGGTCAAGAGATTACCTGCCGTAACTAAGCTGTTTCGGTGGGTTGGGATCCTAGAAGCAGCATTTGTGTGCAAAATATTTAACTCAGTTTCACTGAAATCAAAGAAGAAATGACTGCAACACAGTTACCCACATAATCCAGACTCATAGCTCAATTACCAAGGGAAGGCCAGTTCAGTTCTCAGTGGTAAACAAAGGCACAAAAAATTAAGCATTATGATAATTTATTCTTTCTCTGTTTCTGTTTTGGTTTTGTTTTGTTTTTTCCAAGACAGGGTCTTGCTTTGTCACTCAGGCTGGAGCACAGTGGCACGATCACACCTCACTGATGAAACCAATCAGATGCTTGGCTGATTTTTTTTTTTTTTTTCAGAGAAAGCTAGGGGTCTTGCTATGTTGCCCAGGTTGGTCTTGAGCTCCTGGCCTCCAGTGATCCTCCTACCTGGGCCTCCCAGAGCACTAGGGTGAGAGACATGAACCACCACGCCCAGTCAGCTCGTTCTCACTCTGTCTTAACAGCACAATTCGGCTGGGTGCGGTGGCTCACGTCTGTCATCCCAGCACTTTGGGAGGCCGAGGCAGATGGATCACCTGAGGTCGGGAGTTCAAGACCAGCCTGGCCAACATGAAGAAACACCGTCTCTACTAAAAATATAAAAACTAGCCAGGCGTGGTGGTGGGTGCCTGTAATCCCAGCTACTCGGGAGGCTGAGGCAGGAGAATCGCTTGAACCCGGGAGGTGGAGGTTGCAGTGAGCTGAGATCGTGCCCCTGCACTCCAGCCTCCGTGATGGCAGCAAGACTCCATCTCAAAAAAATCTATATATATGTGTATGTATATATATTTTGGGTATGTCTATTTTTATAGTGTATTATAATATTATATATATTATATAGTATATAGTATATACAAACATATATACAGTATATATAATTATATATTATCTATAAAATGTATACATTTTATATTCTTATATTTTATATTTTATGTATATATGGCTGTGTAAAAGCACAATGTTAGCAACAGTCTAGGGAGTGCAGGCAGCTGGGGGAGCCTTACAAGGCAGCAGAGACAAGACACACTCTAATTATAATATATAATTATATATGTAATTATACACAGTCTATAATTGTATAATTATATATTATATATATATAATATATAATAGATCTATAATATAAATATATAATATATTATATATTATTATATAATATAATAACATAATAAAATAATTACATTTATATATATTATATATCATTTATATATTATATAATATTTATATATTGTTTATATATTATATATATATTTATATATTATATATGATTTATATAATAATATAATTATAATATAATATAATAATATATTATATATTATTATAGATTATAGATTATATACATTATATAATATATATATATAATATATAACATTATATATAACATATATAATAAATTATATATATATTATATGATATATTATATAATGTATATAATCCATAATCTATTATATTTAATATATATATAATATACAATGTATATGATATATATAATTTTATATATATATTATATAGCATACATAATGTATATTATTAATATATAATATATATAAATGTGTATAATGTATGTTATGTAATATACATTAATGTATGTACATAATGCATATTATATATATAATATAATATATAATGTATATTATATATAATATACATTATATACATTATATATTATGTATATGATATTATATAATATAATATATATATATATATATTATTATATATATATTATATATACATCATATACATTATATGCTATATTATATATAATTAATATATATATATTATATGCATTGTATAATGTATATAATAATTTATAATATAATGTATATAATATAATAAATCAATGTGTATTATCTATGATCTATATGTATATAATGTATATAATCTATAATCTATGATATCTATTAATATATAATATAGCTATAATATTGATATATATATATATATATATATATATATACCTATTATATAATATATTTAATATATATACATATTATAATATTATATTATATATATATATATATATATATCATATGTCAATATTATATAACATATGTAAATATATAGATACTACATGTAATTATATATTGTAGATACTTATATATTGTATTGTAATCATATATTGTAGATCATTATAAAATGTAGATACTACATGTAATTATATATTATCTGTGAAATATATATATTTTATATTTTATATGTATATATGACTGTGTAAAAGCACCATGTGAGCAACGCTATGGGGAGCCCAGGCGGCTGGGGGAGTCTTACAAGGCAGTAGTGATAAGACTGTGTCACTGCACATGGTAAGTATTCAATACATTGCAATATCATCATCACAAGTAGCATTTCCTACACTGGTTCCCCTGTTCATTTCCTTACGGGAATGACTAGTAACACACATCATTATTTGTCCTTTTTTATGACAGTTCCCTGCCTTTTGCTCTCTATAATAAATTTTTACAAGTTCAAACGAAAAGAGCACATGATTGCACAATTGCCTATAACAGTGAAAACATTGCAAAGTGTGATCGTGGCAAGTGGTTGCAGGATGTCAGGCAATTATCTCCTCATGTGGGAGCGGGAAATTGGAGCTACAGATTGGAGGGAAAGTCAGTGCTGTCCATGACAATTAAATGCACGTTTTCTTCTGACCAGGCAATCCCACTTCTAAGTATCTACGCTGGAGAAACTGTCATACTCAGGCACGACATAGTATAAGGAAGAAATGCTTGTTGCAGCAAAGGCTGTGATAGCAGAGAAACGGGTAGAGTTTAATTGTTCGCCCAATGGGGAACCTGAGGGATCCATCCTGTGGATAACATTGAACAGATAAAATGCAGAAAGTGAGCCTCTGTGTGTGGCTAGGGCATATCTCCAACACAGATTGCTGAGTGACAAAAGCAACTTGAAGAATCTCCATACTACAGTACGATGGGACACTAGGAATGGTTTCACAAGTCACACAGGTGCAACAACAGGTCCAAATGTGTCTAAACGTGCGGAAAATGTTCTGGAAGGACATTAAGTGACCACGGCAGTTATCTCTGGGGAGTGGATAAGAAATGAGATGTGTCTATTTGTTCCCAAAGCACATTTCTAAAATAATTTCTTGAATGTCTGCAAACCAATATATTGTCTTTGAAGATGACGAGGTGAAGGCAGAGTAAACGGGAACACATAGAATAAAAATCATTTTTGTTAAAGAATGTCTGAACTTATCTACTCGTCTATCCCTTCATTCATCCACACACCCATCCAGCTATTCAATCATACATCCACCTATCCGTCCATCTATTCATTCATACAACCATCCACCCACCTACTTATCCATTCATCCATCTTTCCATTCACAAGCACATCCATCCCTCCATCTACTAATCCACCCATCCACTTATCTGTACACCCATTCATCCATCAACTCATTTGTCCACCCAGCCATCCACTCATTCACCTACCCACCCACCCACCATCCATCCACCCATCCATCCATGCATCCACCCATCTGTCCATCCATCTATCCACCCATTAACTCATCCATCATCCATCCATCTATCCATCCATCATCCATCCATCTACTCATATACCCATCCATCCATCCATCTTCCATCCATCCATCCACCCACCCATCCATCTATCCACTCCTTAACTCATCCTTCATCCATCCATCTATCCATCCATCATCCATCCATCTACTCATATACCCATCCATCCACCCACCAATCCATTTATCCACTCATTCGTTTTACATCCATCTATCTACTCATACACACATCCATCCATCCATCTAACCATTCATCCACTCATCCATCTGCCCATTGATCCACTCATCCACCCATCCATCCACCCATTCACCCATTCATCCATCCATCCACCTATCCGCTCATTCATTATCCATCCATCATCCCATCTGTCATCCATCCATCCGTCTACTCATACATCCATCTACATACCTATCCAGCCACTCATCCACCCATCCATCCATTCATCCACCCACTCATCTACTCATCCATCATGCATCCATCTATCCATCCAGCCATCTATCCATCTATACAACCGTTAATCCACCCACTCACCCATCCATCTGTCCTCTATATATTATATAATTAATATATCCATATTATCCATCCATCCATATATATCCATCCATTCATCTGCTCATCCGTCATGCATTCATCTATCCATCCAACCATCTATCCGTCTATACAATCATTAATTCACCCTCCCACCCATCCATCATCCATCCATTTGTCCTCTCTACCATCCATCCATTCACTCATCTATCCACCCACTTACCTATCCTGTTTCATAGATGGTGACCTCTTGGTGTGTCCTCACATGGTGGAAGGGGCAAGGGAGCTTTCTAGGATCCCTTTTCTAAGGGCACTAATCCCATTCAGAAGGCTCCACTCTCATGACCTCATCACACCTCAGAGGCCCCACCTCTTAACACCATCACCTGGGGGTGCAGAGTTCAACATAAGAATTTGGGAAGGACCCCTACATTCAGACCACAATGAGGGCAGCTTCTACCACATGAGAGACAATATTAGGGATCCCATTACATAGTAATGTTTTAGGGCCCTGTAGTCTTCAAGAATACAATACTTCCTCATTGTGGACACACTCTGTATTTTCAAATTTGCTTATTCAAAAATTTTATAATAATATATATAAAATTAATATAATTATTCTTTGCTTCTTTTTAATAATGAGAATAGTATAAGAAACATTGAAGTCCGAGGCCGGGCGCGGTGGCTCACCCCGGTCATCCCAGCACTTCGTGAGGCCGAGGCGGGCAGATCACGAGATCGGGAGATCGAGACCATCCTGGTTAAGACGGTGAAACCCCATCTCCCCTAAAAATACAAAAAAAATTAGCCGGGCGTGGTGGCGGGCACCTGTCATCCCAGCTACTCAGGAGGCTGAGGCAGGAGGATGGCATGAACCTGGGAGGCAGAGGTTGCAGTGAGCTGAGATTGTGCCTTTGCACTCCAGCCTGGGGGGCAGAGTGAGACTCTGTGTCCAAAAAAAAAAAAAGTGAGTCGGAATTCTGCCCCATGGGTGACATTGTGCAATGACTGAAGACATTTCTAGTTATCACGAGCAGGGAGGAGGTGGTAGACACTACTAGTTTCTTAGTGGGTAGAGCTCAGGGACACGGTTCAGTATCCTACATCATGTGAGACAGATCCCAACACGGTGAATTACCTGGCCCCAAATGTCAACAGTGCCTCCGTTGGAAACACCTCATTCCAAGTTGCAGAATCATCAAGAGGAATATCGATTTTCACCAGGGTATTGGCATGGTGCAGTCACAGACTCTGTATTATCTTGTGTCACTGTGCTCTAACATTCAGACACCTAAAGCATCTTTCCTGACTCATCACCTAGGCCTCCTCCTCCCTCTGCTTTCCGTTTGATCCCTGTACATCCAACCCGTCGTAGAAAGAAAATGCCTGGAGAAAGGCTTATATATAATATACCAATTTAAAGAAGCTTTGTAAAACTGAACAGGAATCTGGACAACCGTGATACTCGATGGTTTATTTATTTGACATGAAAGGTGTTCTTTTGTTAAAAAAAAAGCTGCCACATGGCAAAAATCGTGGAAGGATGGCTGTGGATAAAATCGTACTTATCGGAGAAACAAGGCTAGTGAGAGTGGATAAAACGGCACTGAGAGTGCAGTTTCAGAAAAGTTAATTTACAAATACACGTTTTACATCTTTCACTGAAGCTGGGAAGAATGCACGTAGGTAAAAAAATATATATTCAATAAAATAGGCAGCTGGGGGAGTCTTACAAGGCAGTAGAGACAAGACACAGTCTAATTATAATATATAATTATATATGTAATTATACACGGTCTGTAATTATAATATATAATTGTATATGTAATTATACACAGTCTATAATTATATATATTATATATTATCTATAATATATAATAGATCTATAATATAAATATATAATATATTATGTTATTATAATATAATAATATAATAATAAAATAATTATTTTATTATATATATATATATATATATTATTTATAGATTATATAATATTTATATATATATATATATATATATATATATATTATATATATATATATATATATATATATATATATATATATATAATATTATATTATATATATATATATAATATATTTATATATATATATATTATATATTTATATATATATTAATTTATATTATATATTATATAAATATAATATTTATGTATTATATATAAATATGATATTTATGTATTATTTATATAATATGATTATATTATAATATAATATAATAATAGATTATAGATTATAGATTATATAACGTAGACATTCACTTTCTGATGAATGGAAAATAAGACTTTACATTCTTGGGATCTGTGTCCATTACGTGGCATCTTATTTAAAAGAGAGATTATGTTTCAGGAGGCTTGGAATAGGATTTAGGAATCTGCATTTTTTTTCAACATTTTCGAAACCTTTACATTTTAAATTATCATACTATAAAATTGATTTTCGTGATGTGCAGTTCTATGAATTTGAACACATTTTTTTGAAACATGTAAACAGCATCACGTTCAAGATAGAGACTAGTTCTATCTCCTCCCCCAATTGTTTATCATTCTATTTCTTTATAGTCACACGCACATGCAGGCAGGCACACACGTGCATGCACACCAACATCTAAAGGAATCTGCATTTTCAACACGTACCCTCGGCCGGGCGCGGTGGCTCACGCCTGTAATCCCAGCACTTTGGGAGGCCGAGGCGGGAGGATCACCTGAGGTCAGGAGTTTCGGACCAGCCTGGCCAACAGGGTGACACCCCGTCTCTAGTAAAAACACAAACATTATCCTGGCATGGTGGTAGGTGCCTGTAATCCCAGCTACCTGGGAGGCTGAAGCAGGAGAATTGCTTGGACCCAGGAAGTAGAGGTTGCATGAGCCGAGATCGCGCCATCGCACTCCAGGCTGGGATGACAAAGTGAGACTCTGTCTCAAACAAACAAACAAACAAGCAAACAAGTACCCTCACATCATCCCTACTTGGTAAACCAATGGTATGGTGAAGTCATCCTCAGAAATCTTCAAGACTGAATCAGGCTGAAGGGTTTATTGGCTGGCTAGTGTGACTCTTGTCAAACTATTTATCTCTGAACATCACTTTGCAAAACAGGGATAGTATGTATCTTTCAAAATGGGCATGAAGAAAAAGAAATAAGATAAGCAAAGGGTGGCATACAATGCGTGTTCATTAAATAAGGTCTATTATAATGATTTTAGAAGTCAAGGTTTTAAACATAGAGTTTTAGATAGATAGGAAGACAGGTGGATATATAATAGATAAGATGATAGATAGATAGATACATACATACATACATAGAGAAT